>NC_056726.1:1540124218-1540424218 GCF_019279795.1 Protopterus annectens
TTTAACTATTCAAAGTTTTATAACTTTGACCATATGGTGTTGATCATATGGTATTCAAAGTTATAAAACTTCTTTCATATAGTATAGACCCTTCTCTATGCCACCTTACACCATTCTGTATATTAAATTGTGCTAAAAATTAAGGAACAAATGGCTGCAATCATGTATTTTAAGTCACAACAAAATCTCTAAATTTGCTACTGAATCTCCTGACTGTCACTTAAGCAAGTAAACAGGTTGGAGCTGCCTCATATGCTACTACTCAACCAGCTATCTACTGCTCACAAACTCTACTACTTTCCCAACCTAACCCTTGCACTACAGGAACTCATACAACCACACATCCCCACTAGAACTCTTAGATCCAGCAACCAAAACCTCATAAAAGTCATCAATCCCTTTTTGCCAGCACCAATGCCAAAAAATGGAACACCCTACCAAGCCATACAACCTTTATCAGCTCCACTACTCAGTTTAAAAAACTCCTGAAAAAACATTTTCAGAATAATTGGCTATGCTCATGCCATTCACCAGGCTAACCCTTAAAAAGGTAACTCCTCTGTACCCCAACTACTCTCAGACAGTCTGTTTCATGAATACGTAATATTGCCTCTTTTTAGGTCTTTTGAGTAGATGTCTTTTGATACTCTGTACCTCAATGTTTGACTTTTTTATGAACTGTTAATTTAATGTATTCCATACTGTATCATCTCCTTGTGTGTATGCAGTGAAAGCTCTCATAACATGAAACAGATGTTCCATGTAATTTCCTGTTATTCTGTGTTTGTTTTGTTTGGAGCTTATCTCCCCGTGAGTCCGCTGAAAATGGACCTGTGTCCAGTCAGACTTTCCCAGTTAACAAATGTAAAATAAAATAAAATTTAAAAACCAAAAAAAAAAAAAAAAAAAAAAAAAAAAATATATATATATATATATATATATATATATATATATATATATATATATATATGTGTGTGTGTGTGTGTGTGTGTGTGTGTGTGTGTGTGTATATACATATACATATATATATGTGTGTGTGTGTGTGTGTGTATACATATATATATATATATATATATATATATATATATATATATATATATATATATGTTTACCACCGCATAACAGATGGAGGGATGGTCGAGCCCTGATGACCAAAAAGAGTGTGGCAAATATGCACATTGCCGAACGCAACTGTATCGAACTGCAAACCTGTGCCCCCTTTGTGACCCATGTTAGCACTTATTTTGGATGTAGAGAGATCAAAAATGTTGCATTTGATGGTTTTGCGACATTCTGACCGTTCAACATGCAAAAATTCAGTTACCGGAATCGATCATTGTTGGGTTCGATTGCATGTGTTCGGTTATGTGGTAAACCATATATATATATATATATATATATATATATATATATATATATATATATATATATATATGTATTATATATATATATATATATATATATATATATATATATATATATATATATATATATATATATATACATATATATATATATATACCCAAACATACACAGTATGTGTAACACTTGGACTTGACTGAAAAGAGAGCCACCCGAATATGCTCCTGATGTTCAATTGCGAAGAAAACAATAATAATTACAATAATGTTTTCAACTGATGTTTAGGCAGTACTGTGCTTCTGTACAAGCTTTAGTGACCATTTGTGACCTCCTATGAAGTTTGTGAGTAAAGTTAAAAAAGTATGACTGCACTGTCGCCAGTCCAACCCAAGATAGTGACCTCTGAGGTTTGGGAGGAAAGTTAAAGAAATAATGACATCGCCCTGAGCTCCTTATACAAGATACAATGACCTTCTGTGTAAACTTGTGAGCACAGAAGGTTTTAGACAAGGCAGGGTTGAAAAAGCAGAAGAGTCACTCACTCAGTTTACAGTAATTTATCAGATCTTCAATGGCTATTAATCCCATTTCAAAATCCACTTATACAACTATCAACCCCAAGAAACTCTGAAGGTATGGGTATTACTTGATGTATTTTACCCCCAACCTTTATTTTTTGAGAAATGATTTTAAACTGAGCAAAAGACATGAAGGTCGGTTACTTTCATCCAAAAAACCACCACCATGCAGTTATATAGACATCTGTATACAATGCAAATATCGCATTGTTATAAAGAGGATGGCTATGTAATGCATTGCACCTTTGTTCCAAAAACATTTGCCACACATTAATATGTCCCAAGCTGCTTTACAGATGTAATGCCAGAATCACAGGTGGCTAGCCATTTTCCTCTACACACAGCCCAGCAAGTATATTTACTCGGTCAGCGCATATCAGGTGTCAAGTTAAGTACTGCATCTTAATTCTCACAAATGCACACTAGTTCTGAAAACTAGATAGTACTGAGTACTTAAAACTGAGAAAGTGACAAGACAATCAATTACTTTCATACAACCAACCTCCAGAATCAGGGAAATTAAAAAAACAAATAAGCAACACATTTCAAAATGTTATTACTATTAACATATAGAGTTAACAGATAAGAGAATGTGAAATAACATGCATTTTCTCAAGCAACGGAAGTTTATAACTCTAATTATTGTTATTATTTATTAGGTATAATTGTGAAACCCATGCACTGGCCCAGCAATCAAGGAGCCTCAATCCTCACCACTAACCCCAGTGAGGGGCGTCCATATAGAGAAATGATAATAAATACACACACAGTAAAGTACAATTTCCTTTAAGAGCACACAGAGATCACAGTCAGTCTGGGGCTGATTTCTCCCTTTCTTTCCAGGTCCCCAATAAAACTCCTCACTGGTACAGCTATAGGGTCCATTTCTCAGCCTAGTGGGGAAGCTAAAATCTCCAGCACCCTCTCTGTCCAACCAACACTTTGGGTCCCTGCCTAAGTAGCTGACACACACACACTTTGAGTTAACAGTTATATACAACCACACAGACACTATTGAGGAAGGCTGGCACAGGTTCTCCAGCTGTGCCCCTTTTGCCCAGACTATACGGTAGTACCACTTGCCACTACCCACTAATATTTAACAGCTACTAAAAGGCCCTTTTGAAAGGATGTCCAATTATACTGTGCAATATTATTATCCAAATGGTAAGTGCAACTTAACAGTCAAGGTTTATTGGAGTGACTTGGACAGTATCACTATATACATGCAACGTACTCTAGAGCTTAAATTATTTCTTCACAAAACAGCCACAGTTGTAAGGTTTAAAAATATTTATAAGTAAATAATAAAAACACAACACAATACGTCTTACTACACAGTGCTAGTCAAGGGTTCAGAGATCACAGAGAAATATTTAAAATAATACAGTAGAAAAGTTATGACATTAGTACAGAAAAAAAACTAATCTAATCTTCCTAGTTCCTAGCTATAGCTAAGAGAAAACACAGTTCTAAAATAAACTTACATATAGAGCAAGACAGCGCTGGTGAGATGGATGTTCTCAAGACAAATGCTCGATGCCCTCATTCTTTCTGTCCTTAAATTGATAAGACAGTACCACTGATTCATTTCGGATCACATAATTTCTTTCAGGTTCCCAATCTAATAAAAACTCAGAGGTTAATAGTCTTTTTGATACTGCAGCTGGTCAGGAAGCCAGAGCAATAAAAAAAATTATACATGTAAATTCTAGCCAGTAACTCTCATCTCAAAACAACAGGCAGAATGCCTCCATCTAGACATCTCGGCTCCAAGTTTTAGATTATAGAATTTCACAATGCTTGACATATCTACTTTCTTACAGCAGAGTGCATTGTTGTTACATTTTATTGCAGTTCAACATCCAATACGGTCCTTTCACATTTAAGAGAACAAGCCTGTGACTTATATTAATATTTACAAATGACAGAATTATCTACAAATTCTCCCTAGCTAGGCTGGCAGCCTTCAGTTATCTTCACAATAATCCACCATCTTTTCCCCCCAAATTAGTTGTGAGCCAAAATCAGGCACAGTTGAGATGCCCAACTCCAACCTAGAAGTTATAGCCATCATGTCTGATGGCCATCTAATATATTTCACCTTTGCTAGTCCACACAAATAAGTTGTCATATATTAAAGTATTTCAAGTTGATCCAAAAAACCACAAAAGCTATAAACACATAAACATATTAATGTGTACAAATACAAATACAAACTGAACTAAACAAGACTCGGGTTATTTGTCCTGTTTGTTAGCTTGGGTCTTTTGCAAAATCTTTTAGCTGTACTACATTTCAGAATCTATAGACCTTCAGGCTAGTACATCACATGGAGAAGTCATTTCAACTAAGTCCATAGACAGTAAAAATGTCCTCTCCCCTCAAAAAAGGTTGCCTAAATTAGTAGCCACAAAAGCAAACATTTAATGACAAAGTGCTCCACCATCAAGTTAAAATAGATTACTTGAGGAATTTCTAGGTAGATTTGGAAAAGAAAACCATGAATATGAGAAGAAAAACCCAACCAAATAAGAGTACTAGTGAAATCCTCTAAAGCAAACTTCAAGTCCAAATTGGCCCCATCTACTAGAGACAATCATAAGGCCTTCTTCATATATGTCTGCAACCTCAAATGAAGCACTCAGATCTGTTCAGAACTGGTCGTCAAGGACACCACATATACAAATGCCATAGATATAGAAAACTTGCTGGCTGACAGATTCAGTGAAAAATTTCACCTCTGTCCCCCCCATCAGTAAATCAAGACATCCTGAGTACTTGCCCTCTTCCCTTTATATCTAGGGAACAGGTCATCACTGCTCTCTCAAAGGCAAAGAATGCAGCCTCCATGGGACCCAATAACATCCCAGGGTGCATCCTACATGAACTCAGGCAGAAACTTGCAGCACCATTAGGTACACTATTCAACCAAAGCCTGACTACTGACTCCAACCAATCTGAGTGGAGGACAGCCACTGTCATCCTTTTACACAAAGGTGGAGTGTCTACCGATCCAGGAAATTATAGACCCCTCAGCCTAATTAGCCTGATCTGCAAGGCCATGGAACGGATTATCATGGACCTCATTAACAAGGGCATTGTCAACCTCCAAATACTTGATCCCACACAGTTTTGCTTCATCAAGGGGAGGTCATGTCTGCTATATTTGGTCAACTTCATTGAGACAGTCACCAAAGCCATGGACAAGGGGAAGATGGTGCACACCGCCTACCTTGACCTGGCCAAAGCCTTTGACACTATTCCCCACTCAGGCACAATAGATAAACTCTCTCAACTAGGCATCAACCATATGTTACCAGATGGGTAGAAAACTGGCTCTCTGATAGAACCCATGTAGTCAAAATTGGGAAAGCCACCTCACGCAGTAGACCTGTACCAAATGGCATAACCCTGGGTTCAGTCTTGGGGCCTCTGTTATTTGGGATATACTTTTCTGAGGTGCAGGCCAAAACCAGTGGGCTATGGCTGACCAAGTTTGCAGATGACTGTAAGCTAGGTGCTGTCATCAATTCCACTAGTAATGTGGACATCCTCCAAGATGGTCTCACTCAGACAAATGACTGGTGCCAGAAACATGGCCTCAAGTTAAATACCAAAAATGCATCATCATCCCCTTTCGGAGAGTGAGGTTCCCACAAATTATCACATTAATAACAATGTCCTAAGTACTCGATCAGTCGTGAGGGATTTGGGCACCCAGGTTGATAGCAACCTGACTTTTGACCACCAGTTTGCTTACATGGTATGGAAAGCCTTCTACGTGGCCCACCTCATAAGTAAGGGTATCTCATCCAGGGGCAATGAGGTGATAGCATCCCTGTATTCCTCCCTTATAAGGCCCATTATTGAGTAGAAAGCACCTTTTGGCATGTAACTCACAAAGTACATGCAGCAGCTGGAGAGACCACAGAGGTTCTTCACCAGGAGAATCCAGGCCCTGAAATATCTACCATACACAGATAGGCTAAATGCCCTATCTCTCTCCTCAGTTTCATACAGACTCCTTAGAGGTGATGTCTGTCTGGCATGCAAGGTGATCATGGACCACACCTTGATAGGATTGCTGCATATCTGCAAGTCATGCTCCACTCCAGTAACCCACATGTGTGGCCTCAACCTGGTCTGCTACATCAACAAGACTTGTTGGCAGGACAGATTTGTGTGCCAGAGACCCCCTCATCTATGGAATAGACTCCCTCTCCACATCAAGCAGAGTACCTCTTTACCCCTTTTTAAGCACAACCTGGATAACCGGATGGGAAACAGAAAATATACTCCTGGATTCCACCCATATCCCTGCTGAACAGGGGCATTGGGTGCTAATTTGTCTAAACATGGGCTAAACTCTTGGCTAGGCTTATAAGGGCCTCAGGTCCAATAGCCTAGTAACCTCCTGTGATCCTATGATAAAAAAAAAATATCTGGTTGATAAAGCATCACAAAAAATATTAGCAATCTTTGGCAATTTTATTTTCATAACTAGCTTTGGAGAATTTTATGAGGGATCTCCGCTTCTTACTGAGGCTGGTAAGGGAGTTTTTTGCATCCTAGAATTGCCAAAGATTCCAAAGACAACCACACGGAATTTTATAGCTATGTCAAGAATCTAAATGGCAATGCTCAGATCTGCTCTGAGCTACAACAGAATGGCATTAAATATAGTGATCCCAAGGATATTGCCAATATCCTGGCAGATCGTTTCAGTGCAAACTTCACCCCCCTCTTACCCCCTAAAGGGCCCATCTCAATACTGAAAGATTGCCAAATTCTGGTAGTAATGGCCACACAGGTAAAAAATACTCTCTCCAAAGCTAAGAATACAGCATCCATGGGACCAGATGACATCCCAGGCTGTGTACTACATGAACTACGAAATGAACTGGCACCTCACCTAAGTGTCATGTTTAATAATAGCCTCACCTCAGGCTTTGTGCCCACTGAGTGGTGCACTGCTACAGTTATCCCACTCCATAAGGGGAGATCCATCTTGGATCCTGGGAACTACTGCCCCATCAGTCTGACAAGCCTGATCTGCAAGGCCATGGAACATATTATCATGGAACTTATAAACAAAGACATTGGCAACCTTCAAACACTGGACCCCATGCAGTTTGGGTTCATGAAGGGCTGATCTTGTCTCCTGAACCTGATTGACTTCTTCGAATCAGTCTCCAGAGCCGTGGACAAGGGTAAGGTGGTCCACACAGCCTATCTGGACCTTGCCAAGGCCTTCAACACCATCCCTCACTCTGGAGTCATAGATAAACTTACTAAGCTAGGCATTAATCTCTACATCACTCGATGGGTTGCCAACTGGCTTACTGACATAACCCACACTGTAAAAGTAGCTGACTCCACATCCAGCTCCAGACAAGTAACAAGTGGAGTACCTCAGGCTTCAGTCCTGGGACCGCTCTTGTTTGACATCTACTTCTCTGAAGTACAGGCCAACACTAAGGGACTCTGGCTAACAAAGTTCGTAGATGACTGCAAACTGGAAACATTATTGAATCCCCAAATGATGTTGGTATTCTACAAAAGGGCCTTACAGAAACAGATGTTTGGTGACAGAACCATGGGCTCAAGCTCAATGCCAAGAAATGTATAGTTATCCCCATTGGGAAAAAACATGTACCCGTGAATTACCACATAGGTGGCAGTACACTAAACACCAAAAGTGTGATAAGAGACTTAGGGACACAGGTGGAGAGTGGTCTCACCTTCGATAACCACATTGCCACAACAGTCAGGAAATTCTTTTATGTGGCACACCTCATCACTAAGGGTTTTTCATCCAGTAAAAAAGGAGGTCATTGTCCCACTGTACTCATTCCTCATTAGACCCATTATAGAATACAACTCCCCATTTGGTATGTACCTCTCAAGACATCTGCAACAGCTGGAAAGCCTGCAGAAATACCTCACTAAAAGAATCACAGGCCTAAAGAAGATGCCCTATGCTGACCATCTAAAAAAACTCCACCTAGACTCTGTTGCACATCGTCTACTCAGAGGCAATCTCTGCTTAACATACAAGGCCATGTCAAACTCAAAACTGTTGGACATGATACATTTAAAGAAATCACAGACCCTCAGAGACTCATGCTCCAGGTATCTAAACCTTGTCATCACAATGAACAAAACATGCTGGAGGGATAGGTTCCTGACCCAGAGAATCCCCAGACTCTGGAATAGACTGCCCATACATGTCAAGCAGAGCGCCTCTTTGGCCCTCTTCAAAAGGAACCTTGATGAATGGATGGGAGATAGGAAATTTACCCCGGGGATCATGTCAGTCGCCCTGCTAGACAGGGCTCCAGGGAAGTAAGTACTGTAGGAAGAAATAGCCAGGGAATTGTTATGGCTAGGGTTGTATAGGCCCTAGGGCAGATCGCCTAGTACCAACCTATGAACCTATGAACCTATACTTACCTCACACCGTTCCTCTGAACTCTCTGTAATTTTCAGAGATGCCTGGACTCCCAGGCTGAAAATACAGCCAATCGGTAGAGTTTAAACCATTTATTTAAAAAAGCACACACATCACATTGATGCACATGCTCAGTACTGTCAATGCCACCATGTTGTGCCTACCAGTTGGAACATTGTGAGGCCTCTGCTCTATTACCTCACAACGTTCATGTCTAATGTGACACTGCTCAACTTGAAATGTCAAGTGGAGAGCCTCACCCCTATGTGCCAGTCACACTGAGGGGGCAGGAACATCCTGATTTATCCGGGAATCACATTTTAATTTATAGATTTTTTAAGCAAATAACATATTTTGCTGTTCTAAAAAATAAATAAATTGGAAGGAGTGCCCTCTCAAGCATGGCACCCTAGGCAATTGCCTAGTTTGCCTATGTGTAAAACTGAAGTTTTACATACTTGATACAACTTGCGGACATATTTTACACAGAGGCACAGTTATGTCTTAACCATATTTTCATAAAGGTGGTATAAACATAATCTCCTAAGTCAGTCACTGTAAGTGTACTTCCAAGTAGCAGGAGTGTTAAACACAATTATTAATGCAGCACTGCTAACAAGTCTGAAATTATGTTAATGGATTTGTGGAAATATTTCTCTGAGGATGTGACAACATTTCTAACTTAGGAGAAGTTCCAATGTTGAAGTAACATTTCAGAAAATGTTCTATGTTGAGGTTGTTGTATATGACAGACAGAACTAAACAACTCTTATATTATTAGAAACTTGTGTTCTTGCCATGTATGGTAGAGAGGGAGGTTTATTTGTTGGTCTTACATAACTGAATTATCTCTACAGTCTGCAATGTACTTTTTGTAAAGAAAGTTCAAAAGTTGTTTTACAATGGTAATAGACTTTGATTGCGTACAGGAGTAATATTCTGGTCAGATGTTCTTAGAATTATTAACAAGAATGTTTTTTTTTTTTTGTTTTTTTTAACGTATTTCTTACATTTGTTTATTTGCTAATACTGTTACATTTTCCTAGTATAAACACATTTCTTTCCCTTTCTTCAGTTGTGTTATTGCTGAAAGTGTGTGTGTGTTTGGGGGAGATTTTACAGTTATGAGTTTTTTCATATAGATTATTTAAAATATTTTAACAATGATGCCTGCATAAATGAATTCATTTACTTCTTCCCAGTGTAGATAATCCATTAAGTGCACAACCCTGTTGATTTCTCTGATCTTTTTTTTTTATGCTTCAGTGCAGATATATGGCAACCAAAAAATCCAAGCCGTATAAGCATGCATTTTCAGATGTTGAGAATGATGTTGCAGTCTATGCCATCCATCAACATGATTCATGCATCTTACTAAAACCTTAGCTGACAAGCCCTTCTCTGGCCGTATCTGGTGGCATGTGGTCAGTGATGTGAATGCTGCGTGTGGCCATGGTCATGATTACCCACCTATAAGACATTGGGCCAGTTACATGAAAACAAAGTAAAAAAAAAAGAGCCATTGCTGTTGCACAGGAAAGGAGAACCAGTGGGGGAGGTCCTCTTACCAAATCACGACTCACTGTGACAAAGGAGTTCCTGTAATAAAAGGATATATTTAGAGTTATAGATAGGTTATCTTTCATGTGTCATGCTCTATTTAATGCTTATTATACCTCTATACATCTCCATTTTGTTTGCCTAGGCATATCTGGTATTTATTGAGGTTCTATAACCACCTGCAAATAGTATAGGCATAACTTTTTCCCCTCCATTCATATCTTGATCCTTAAATCCACCGGACTGAAATTTTCCTTGCTCTTACATTTATCATTGCTTTACTGAGAGTCATGCAACATATGTCTGATAACTGTTTTTCTTCTGTTTCATTGTTTTTTTGCATTTTACTGCTATAATCACAGGTGAGGCTTCCACTGGTACTGTGGAGTTCTTACCACCTGATGTCAGGATATTAATAGCCTCCGGCAATGATGATTGTCGTTTGTGTCAGGCCTGCCCTCCTGTAATTGCCCCCCTCCCAGGCAACTGATGATTTCCTTACCCTGCCTTTACTCATTTCTTTGTGACTTACAGTTGCCTACGTCTGATGCATAGAATAGGTAGGTGATGAGGTCTTAGTCAGACACCTACTTTTATTCTAATTATGTACAGAATTGCATTTTTGTGTTACTCTGCCTAAGTTCAGTAATGTTAGTATGTCATGCCATATTGTAGTAGGAGTTGTAATGATAGCAGTACAGTCCTATTTAAGTACGATTTTTTGCTTGTTCAGCACCGGGTGCAGATGCACATTATGCCAATCGTTTGTACTAAAGATATACATATCAATGCATTTCTAATGGATATACCTTCTTATAATAGTGAATACATTCAAATTATGTGGGGGGCTACGCCCACCACCCCCATTGTGGGGGGGCTGTGCCCCCACACCCCTCCTTATTTAATATTCTCACTCCAGGCTTGCACTGCAGTGGGGCAGGGGCTAGATTCCATTTTTGACCAAAAGAACTTCGACCAAATGAGCTTTCGGTCAAGTGAGCTTTCAGTGAAGTACAATGCCTGGTATCATTTTTGACTAAGTGTAATTTGACCAAACTATATATATATATATATATATATATATATATATATATATATATATATATACATATATATGTATATCAGTGTCCTACAAATGATTATATGTTCCTTTTTTCGACTTGCAGGTGATCGAACACCAACCATTGAATGCTATTTTCTTTGATCCAGTGGCTCCTTTCATTGAAAAACCTGGTGGGCCATGTGCAACAACATCAATCCACCTACCCAGACACATCAGCTAAAAAACAATGAAAATATTACACAATTAAAATCAATGTATGGAGATCAAGCATACAAACGTTGCCATGCATTTCAAATATAGGAATATAGGTTAACACTAATATCGCAAACACATATATCACTGCAGAAATGAATAGAAACCATTCCAACCCACCTTGACAAGTGGGAAAATTATCCAGCAAGAATAATTGCAACAGAAAGCCTGTGCAAATGATTAAAGAAAGTGTGTGCAAAATGCAGAGCAAACACTAGATGACATATCACAGCAATGGTATAAGATGAGAATTACAAATTTTGCCCTGGGGTGCTTTGTGGTAAGGTTGTTAGTAAAAGCTACACATGTGGATATGTAAAAAATCTGTGCAAAACAAATTGAGTCTCACACAAGGGGAATGATTCATGAAAAAAGGAAATGCAAAACTGCCCCATGTGCTACCACAATATGATGATCTGTAAAGAAGACATCAGCCACACACTTCCCTTGCTGTATACTTGTTACTGAATAAATGAATGAATGTGTGAATCGTAGGACAAATGAAGTATAACAATGGAATAAGTGAGAAATGTTAAATAACTGTGAAAATAAAGTGAAAAAGTCGAACTCAGTCTTTTAAAGAACCAGTGCAGATGAACTTTAAGGAAAGAGTCTAAAGTATATATTTCCTTCCTTTCAGAACAAAACACAATGCTTTCTTGTACTTGAAACATCACCTAAGACTTCCAGGAATGCTGGATAATGTTTACAGTTGAAGGTCTTCTCATGATTTTGTTCCTGCACTATAGTGTATAAAACATTTCTAAGGTCTCCACTGCACCTCCCCATCATACAGCAGAATCGTCTATGCCAACCTTCCACTGCCTTTTGCATTTGTGGACAGCTATGGTTATTTAAAATTGCCACACTCAATAAGAGTAGAAGCAAAAGGGGTGGTAGCTGAGTAGTAAAGGTGGAATAGGTTGTCATTTTCCTACATCTTTAAATGTAGTACTCTTCAAAGTATCTTGGTAGAGGTGCAGTAACAGATACAAAGTGAGCCTTTATAATCTTATATGCACAGCTTATCTCCTTCAAGGGCATTAAATACAAGGCTATCAACTGCTTACTGCTTGCATATGGATTGGAATGTACAACATGAACAATAAAAAACAGATAGACCCAGTGATGAATTTTTCCCCAAATATTTTGAGAGAAGTGAAACAAATAACCTTTCACTTCAACATTAACATTCGTAATCACACTTCTGATTGCTGCTAGTTCAAAATCTCAAAGTATATAAATATGGACGGCGTATGAAAAGCAAACAAAAAGAGTGTTCACATCATGTTATATGCTTTAAAAGACTTTGCTGTCATCAGCACAAATACAAAAGGAAGTACTTTTCACCCAATGTCATACTTTATGAAGCCATGGAAGGAATACAATTGACTGCAACCACAAAGTCTATTTATATAAGCCACATCAAGTAACCAAATATGCCCAGAACATAAATCTACCAAGTTTTGTGCTGTGGTTAATAATAAAACAGTGACATCACATGCAGGGTAAGTATCAATGTAATGTACAAATTCCCACTTTTAGTATTCCAGTCAACCATATTGACAGCTTCAAGAAATAAAATACATTTGATAGTGCCTACATGTTGCTTCCATTTATAAGGACTGATTACCTGAATCATCGATTTTCCGGATGGCAAATGCACGGCCACTTCACTAGACACGTCGGCCAGAGCACATTCTACAACCCCAATGGGAAAGTCCATCGACTTCTCAGCCCTCAATTTCAAGTATTCCATCATCCATTTAAACAGGATCAGAGACATGCTGGTGTGCACGACTCTACAAAAATCACAGCTCACCCTTTACGTTTGTATTTCAACTTTCTCCTACGTGTCCAATAGTGTTACTTTTCCTTCTCTCATTGCAGTGCATATAAATAATCATTCATATTCACATGGTGAGATTTTACACATAAACACACAAAAACATACTCGGAGGCGCTGATTAAAAATCTACCAAAACAACAGAGGCCTCCAAAGCAGACACCCAAGCAACCGCCACCTCAAGACATAGCACATGCAACACATAGTTCACAAAGTCAGTGTGCTAAACAGTCACAGCCCTTAAGGCCAAAAAACATGCCAGACACACTTGTAATAGGTGACTCCATAGTCAGACACACTGACATCCCGCTCACCAGACTGAACAAGGAAAAGGTCACAGTAAGCTCCCTGTTGGGAGCTAGAATCCGCCACATAACACAAGCACTCAGGTCACTCCACAGCAAGTACAAATATGACTCAGTCATCGTACATGCCGGTGTGAATGACCTGAGACATACCTCCCTGGACTACATGAAAAGAGACATAGAGGAGCTCTCTGATTATGTAGCCCAGGCCGGTATGACCCTGACCCTGAGCAGCATCTTACCCTCACCAAGAATGATGCCACAGTACAAAGACAAAAAGATCAGTTTTAACAATTGGCTTAATTACTGGTGTCATTCTAAGGGGATCCAATGTCTGTCTGCTTGTGATGACATGCTTGACAAGCCACGCTGCTTCACAAGGGATGGCTTGCACCTGTCACCCCTGGGCTTCCGGATATTGGCCAAGGCTCTTGCCACCCCCATAGTGCCTTTTTTGCAAGGCTCAAATGACAAACCTACCTCCCTAGAAAACACAAGTGGAAAAAACTAAGGGTAATGCTGCTCAATGCCAGAAGTCTAAACCTCAAGATGCACGCCCTCGAAGCCCTCCTCGGTATGGAGAACATCAATGTCTGTGCAGTGACTGAAACCTGGTTCAAGGCTCCTGAGAGCACCCCAGCACTATCAGGTTTTACCTCATATCATGCTTTCTGGCCTCAAAACTTGGACCAAACCACAAAAGGAGGGGGGGTATCCATATTCATCAAAGATACCCACACCTCCAGGTTAGTAGCATCGGAGACCATCCAGGTGCGACTAACCATAGGCAAAACTGCCTTACAGTTTGTAGCATGCTACAGACCACCCTCTCAAACTCAGGAACCCCACACAGCCTTCCTGAAGACACTAGAGAGTATGAATGCCTCTCCAAATACCATCATATTGGGAGACTTCAACTACCCAAACATAGACTGGGAACATTACTCAAGCAACAACACCCTAGCCCAAAGGTTCCTAGAATTCATAAACTCAAATGCGATGGAACAACTAGTCACCATTCCCACAAGAAGAGACAATATACTAGACCTGATCATCACAAACATGGGGACAAAATGCTCCACACCGGAAGTATATCCCTCTTTGGTAAGATCAGACCATAAATTAATCTCACTGGAAATCCACATCCCGAAAGACCACAGTGAAGAACTTCTCAAAAGCCAACTTCACACTTCTTAAGACTGAAGTGGTATCCTTCAAGGCCCCTGGGCCAGTGGAAACCACAACCCACACTGCTGAATCCTTTACAAATGCCTTCTACGGGCACCTTCAGGAATGCATTGATCATGCAATCCCAAATAAAACCAAGACCCATTCTCCCAAAGGCAGGCGCCCGGTCTGGTGGACCCCAGCCATAAACAAACTTTACAACAGGAGGAGGAAGCTACTACATGACAGAGCAAAATCCCTAAAAGGGAAGGCATCTGTGATCAGTACTAGTAAAAAACTACGATCACTCATAAAATCATCCAAGGCCAACTTTGAGAGAAAAAAAAAAAGACACAAAAGACAATCACAAGGCCTTCTTTAGCTATGTTAGAAACCTGGGTGGAAACTCCCAGATATTCTCAGAGTTAGTCCAAAATGACATAAAATACACTGAACCTACTGATATTGCCAACATTCTGGCAGACAGGTTCAGTGCAAATTTCTCCCCCAAAGGAGAAATAACTATCCCAGCAGAGTGTAGCCTCCCTAACATCTCAGATGCTCAGGTGAGAGCCGCCCTCTCTAAAGCTAAAAACACAGCATCAATGGGACCGGACGGTGTCCCTAGCTGTGTGCTACATGAACTCCAAGAGGAACTAAACCCACACATAAGGCTGCTGTTTAATCTTAGCCTTAATGCAGGATACGTACCCAAAGAGTGGCGAATGGCAACAGTAGTCCCACTTCACAAAGGCGGTGCTTCTACGGACCCTGGAAATTACTGCCCCAGAAGCTTGACGAGCCTGGTCTGCAAAGCTATGGAGAGGATCATTATGGAACTCATAAACAAAGATATTGGGGGCCTACAGACATTGGATCCTACCCAATTTGGCTTTGTCAAGGGCAGATCCTGCCTTTTGAACTTGGTCGACTTTTTTGAAACAATCACTAAGGCCATTGATGAGGGTAAGGCAGTTCACACAGCCTACCTTGACCTTGCAAAAGCCTTTGACACAATACCCCACTCGGGCATCATAGACAAACTCACCAGCTTAAATGTAAACCCATATGTCACAAGATGGGTTGCAAACTGGCTCAAGGAAAGAACCCACAGGGTCAGAGTTGCTGGAGCTATGTCAGACTCTAAGCCAGTCACAAGCGGTGTCCCACAGGGCTCAGTCCTGGGACCCCTCTTGTTCGGCATTTATTTTGTACAGGCAAACATAGGAGGATTGTGGCAGACAAAGTTTGCAGATGACTGCAAACTGGGTGCCATAATTGATACTCCAGTGGACACAAACATCCTTCAGAGAGGCCTCATAGAAACTGATAATTGGTGCCAGAGCCATGGCTTAAACTGAACGCCAAAAAAATGTATAGTCATCCTTTGCAAATTACAAGAGGTAATCAGGGACTTGGCACCCAGGTTGACGGTAACCTCTCATTTGACACCCACATTGCCAAAGTGGTTAGGAAGACCTTCTATATTGCCCACCTTATCATGAAGGGATTCACATCTAGATCAAGAGAGGTCATTGTGCCCCTGTACTCTTCTCTTATCAGGCCAATGATTGAGTACAATGCCCCATTTGGGATGTATCTTACCCGACACCTGCAGCAGTTGGAAAGACCCCAAAAGTTCCTCACCAAGAGGATAAAGGGTCTTAAACATATGTCATATGCTGCCCGACTGAAAAAACTCTAGCTCTATTTAGCCAGAGGTGATCTGTGCCTGGCGTACAAGGCCATGTCCAATCCGGAATTAATGGACATGCTCCACCTCAGAAAATCCAAATCCACCAGAGCCATGAGAGCAAGAGACTTAAACCTCAACACAGAAATAAATAGGACGTGCTGGAGGGACAGATTCATAACCCAGAGGCTCCCTACACTCTGGAACAAAATCCCTATCCATGTTAGGCAGAGCCCCTCACAAACTCTGTTCAAGAGAAATCTTGATGAGTGGATGGGAGATCATAGGTTTACCTCGGGGGTCATGTCTGTGTCACTACTAAACAGAGGCACAGTAAACTAAACCCTAAATGGGCGTAGTATTCTCATCCTAAGGGGTGGTTAAAGCCACACACACTCTGGCTAGGCTTATAAATGCCCTAGGGCAGATAGCCTAGTACGAACCTATGAACCTATGAACATGTCTGTACACTGACCCTATCATGCCTGGGACATGCAAATGTGGTATCATTACTTGGAGAACC
Organism: Protopterus annectens; assembly: GCF_019279795.1. Lineage (NCBI taxonomy): Eukaryota > Metazoa > Chordata > Ceratodontiformes > Protopteridae > Protopterus > Protopterus annectens. Next base: position 1,540,141,022 of record NC_056726.1, read on the forward strand.
CATTGCTTCAGGATAGAAACTAATTATGACTATCATAGCTGAAGCATACATGATATTTGCATATGCATTAACATGTTAATCTCACTGATGAAATGACTATTCAGTTAATCAACCACTGATAACACTAGTTTTTGATCAGTTATAAATTCTCTCAGTATATTCGACTAAAGGTATGTACGATCATTTATAGGACACATCTATATATCTTTATATATAGGTGTGTGTGTGTGTGTGTGTGTGTGTGTGTGTGTGTGTGTGTGTGTGTGTGTGTGTGTGTCTGTCTGTCGTCTGTCTATCATTCTGTCTATCTGTCTCTCTGTTTATTTAGCAATGTTGACAGCAAGTCAGTTTGCCACTTTCTACTTTCACCTTCATTGACAGGCTCATCAATTCTTCTTAAGTTGTACTCAGTTCTTACATCATGATGCAGGCAATAGCATATCAGACAGGTTATGCATCACTTCTGGCTACCAGTGTTTTCATCCTCTTCATGTACACTGGGACTTCATTAGAGATAAAAATTACAAAACTTCATTATATAAAATAAGGAACTAAATCAATGAAAAGCAAATCACCCCTTAAAGTGAAAAATATATAAATAAAAAAGTCAACAGTAAGTGCAACACTAAATAACATATATAAAACTGGGTTCATGTCTTAATTTCGAAATACTGAATAAACAACTTTCAGTATCCCGAGACTAATATCACGAAAGTGCAGGTAACCAAAACTGCACTTTAGCGAGTCTTGCATTATCAACTGTGCTGTTGAGGTGGTGTGTTGTGGTTTGTGTTTGCGATGCATTGTGGTTTGGGAGTGAGATATGGCAGATGATGTGTGGCTGTGTACGGAGATTCAGGTAAGTTGCTAGTGTTTAAGGGTTTTGGGTAGGTTTTTTTGTTTTGTAGTGTTGTGGGAAGTTTTGGGAGTTGGGTGGGTTAGATGGGTGAGTGTGTTTGTGTGTTACTGTTGAAGGCAGTGTATTTTTTGAATGTGTAGTGTGTGTGTTTTTCATGTGTGTGTGTGTGATGGTGTGTGAAGTAAGTATAAGGTGCATGGCGGTAGGTTATTAGTGTCTTTCATGTTAATGCAACCTCGGAGTTGGTATATATAAGTAGTGGAGGGGAGGGAAGGGTGCAGCACCCCACATGGGGGGGGGTGAAGGTGGGCTTGTATAGGTTTTGTAGGTGTGTGTGTTTTGTGTTTTAGTATAGGTTTAGGGGGAAGGTAGTGTTTGTGATGTTGTAGTGGAGGTTATATTACAGAACTGAATGTCGCTTGCTGAAAATTTGATATTTTGCATTTTCAGTATAGTGACATTCGGTTTTGTAATATATCGGTATAGTGGGTGTTCGGTATTTCAGTCTTGAGATACTGAAAGTCGGTCTTTCAGTATTTCGAGATTAAGAAGTAGACCCATAAAAATATATATGTACATATGATTTTACAAGTCATCAGCAGATACTGGAAAATTTCTGAGATGGGGTGGATTAATATGCAAGCAGTGGGTAGAAATCCATGTATAGTTTATCAAAAAGATTGGTGCATTGAGAACTATATGGAATGGGGTATGCCCAATATTGCTTCTCACAATACTAATTGCAAAAATATGTCCACATTTAAATGCATAAGATGTTTGCACTGTTCATTTATCTATGAACGAGAGGGGGTTAAAATCAGTCTTTGGTTATCTTAAAGCCAGTGTTTATATTAACTGTGCCTCCAGAGGCATTGTTTATATTGCTATCTGCAAAGTGTGTTTGATGTTCTATGTAGGCAAGACTGAAAGAACACTTAAATATCGAATTTATGAACACATACGTGCAATTAAAAAACATAATTAAACAAATGCATTATGGAAAAATATACATTCTCATGATGGGCATAGCTTTAGATTTTTGGAATAGACACTGTGAAGCAGGATTTTAGGGGGTGGCCCAGGGAAAATTATACTTGAAGCTAAGGAAGTGCAATGGTATATTAAATTGCATGCATCTGGCCCTTATGCATTGAATGATATGAGTTCCACTATATCACTTCTAAAGTGAAATCCTTAAGCTGTTTTTAATTGTTTATATTATTATCTTTGCATCATTTCTGTACATATGTATTTTTATATATCTTGTTTAGTGTTGCACTTACTGTTGCCTTTTTATTTATATATGTTTCACTTAAGGGGTGATTTGGTTTTAATTGATTTAGTTACTTATTTTATATAAGGAAGTGATGTTTTGTATTTTTTATCTCTGATGAAGTCCCAGTGTACTTGGTGGGGATGAAAGCACTTAGATCATTCAATGGTACATTTCACTGTCATTGTGTGAGTTATTCCAGTTCCATCGATTTTTTTTTATTTGAAGTTTTTTACTTCACTGAGTTTTTAAGCTGCCACTTTCCCTTTGTTGTGTTCTATTTGTGGGCAGCATTACTTTCTGAGATTCATTCAGTTTGGACTTGGAGTTTTCTCTGTTTGGATCCTAGCACAGATAAAATATTACCTCCTCATGTCATTCTTTTATGAGGTCAGTCAGTTTAACTATTAGGATCAGAACTTTATTTGTATGAGTATATTTTATCTTTTCTGACAGGACATGCCATAGATGAACTGGCAATGTTTTAAATTTCCATTAGGTTTGTGCCACGTATGAGTGAGAGAGAGGGAGAGACTGTTTATATATGTGTGTGCGCACGTGCGCACGTGTGTGTGTGTGTGTGTGTGTGTGTGTGTGTGTGTGTGTGTGTGTGTGTGTGTGTGTGTGTGTGTGTGTGTGTGTGTGCGCGTCCTGCAGCAGGCACTTGCTTTGTTCAAGATTACTTTTATTGCCTTGTACCCACTGATTGCTGGGGTATGTTCGAACCCTATAATGACCCTGAATTGGGTTTATGAAGGTAAGCAAAGAGTGAATGAATCATTAAAGGTTTAACCATCCTTGTGCATTTAAAGATTTAAATTACACACTTGTGTACATAGATTATCAGACACATTGAAGATAGTGAGTGAACACCTTGCTAACGTGCAGGAAGTATTAGAGAGAGACTGCAAGAGTGTGTGATCTGGGAGGAAAAAAAATCAAAATGGGACTTCGGCAAGCCACAAACTATTTGCTGCATATGTTGGAGAGAAAGGCATTTTTTCTTCAGCTGAGGAGATAAAAGCAGATTATGATGCCTCCCCCCCAATTATGTGAAACACGCAAGCATATCGAGGCTTAGTAAACTAAAATGAGAGATTTGTGTCATTCAGCACCACACGTACAGTACTGGCATCCTTGTACAGGTTGCTAGAAGAAGATATTCAGAGCAGTTGAAACCGCACAAACATAATGTATTTAGACAACAAAGAATTATTGACATCTAATAAAAGGGTGGTATGTTATGACTAGTTCTGCCAGTTATATTAGCACATGCTGTTTTCCTGTATATAATTTCTTGAAATAATTTCTTGACAATAAATAGTCATTGCTGTTTTTTGGTGAGAATAAGGAATTGCTCATCCTGCCATCAGAGCATATCCACAGATGGGTAATAATTTTATTAGTGTATGTTTACCAGACTAACTGCAGAGATGCTCATGGACATGGCAGTGCAGGTGGTCTCCCATGAATGCCATTGCTAGAAACTGGTAATAAAGTAACTGAAGATAGCAGTGCATGGACTAAAACCAAGTGTGACTAGAAATGACATGCAAACTGTCACATGTAAGAAATGAACCATAAATATCCAAACGTGCAATTAATACCTAATCTATATTTGGGCAGCAGCACTCCCAGGCTTTTTTCAATGTAGGGGACTCCACCTCCACATGTCCTCAGATGGAAGGCTTCCCTCCCCCACAGCAGTTAATGTTATCATCTCTAAGCTCAGTGCATCTGATACACCAGAAAAAAGGAGAGATTTCTTCACTCAGGCCATTTCAACGATCTTTACAATGTTGGTGAGTTCATCTATTTTGGACCTGCATTTCATAGGTTCATAGGAGATTACTAGGCTAATGACCCAAGAGCCCTTACAAGCCTTGCATATTTAACCCAAGTTTCCCAGTTTTCAATAGCTAGGCAAATGAAGTACACAGAGGTATGAGCCTCTGTTATGGTATCTAATACCAACTTCCTCTGCTTATGAGCAACATAACCACCACCCCAGGAGTAAATTCACGACTACCCGTCCATTGATCTAGGTTGTGCATGAAGAGGATCAGGGAAGGGTTTTGCTTCACATGAATAGAAAGCTTGTTCCAGAAAAGGGATGGTCTGATACATATATATACCTTTCCGACATGATTTATTTATGTCAGAGGCTAGGTTCATATCCCTGGAATGAGTGACCCTCGTGCAGTTTAATTTATGAATGTGTAACATTTCCATCAGAGCAGGATTGAAGACTACTCTGTACGCCAAAAAATAGATCACCCTTTAGCAGTCTGTAGGAGAAAGAATTCTGTGAAAGGTCTTTCAATCTTTTCATGTAGGACTTATTTTTTATATCCTGTATCTTCATGGTGAGAAACCTTTGCAGTCACTTCAGCTGTTGCAGATGTCTGGTGAGGTACATGCAAAAGGGTGCAATGTACTCAATTATTGGTCTGATGAGGGCTGAGTGCAATGGAATTATAATGTCCTTTGGTCTGGATGCCTTGACCTTACTTATGATTTGTCCCACAGAGAAGGACTTTCTCACCACTATGGACACATGGTGTTTGAAGTTCAGATTACTATCAACCTGATTACCCAGATCACTTACCACTGGGTCTACTCTTACAGGAGGTGCTGGCTATATTGTAATTATCTGGTGTGCTTGCTTTCCCACAGGGAATAATTATGCATTTTTTTGCATTTAGTTTCAATCCATGGCTGTGGTGCTAATCATTTGTCTGCATTAATCTTTCTACAGTATATCAGTATTGTTTGGGGATTCAGTGATTCTCCCAATTTGCTGTCATCTGTGACCTCAGTCAGGTAAAGGCCATCTACGTTTGCCTTGACTTCTGAGAAATAAATACTGAGCAGGAGTGGGCCTAGTACAAAATCCTGTGGTATGTCACTGGTGACAGACCTCTTGCAGGAAGTGAATTCACCCACTTTGGCATTATGTGTCCTATTGGTGAGATATTTGGCTACCCACCTGGTGAAGTAGGGGTTTATACCCAGTTGAGACTGGTTCTCTATAATACCTAAGTGGGGGATCATGTCAAATGCATTGATGAAGTCAAGGTAGGCGGTATGTACAGTCTTTCCCTCATCATTTTCCTTTGTGACCATCTTGAAGAAGTCAACCAGATTTAGCAGACGTGATCTACTCTTAATGAATATGAACTGGGTTGGGTCCAGAGTCTAGAGATTACCTATGTCCTTGTTGATAACGTCCATGATGATTCTTTCTATGACCTTACAGATGAGGCAAGTCAGACTTATGGGTCTATAATTCCCTGGGTTGGTTGATGGACCTCCGTAGTGCAGAGGGATGACTGTTGCTGTCTTCCATTCTCCTGGAACATAACCTGTTTGAGGCTTTAGTTAAATAAGGATCCAAGTGGGTCTGCTAGGTCATAGTTTAAGTTGTTTAAAAGGTAACCTTGGATGTTTTTAGGGCCTGTTGATGGTGTGATTTTAGCCTTACAGAGTACAGATATGACTTGTTCTCTTGAGATAATAGGCTGAGCGATAGTGACAGATGTAATTTGGGGGACAACTGGTTTGACAGGGGGGTAAAGTTTGATCCAAATCTGTCAGCTAGTAGGTTGGCTATTTACTCTGGTTGAGTATGGGTGGTGCCATCCAGAACCAGCCCCTTAAGATTTTGGATGTAGTTAAAAAATGATTTGTGATTTTCCTTGGCTAGGGAGGCTATTTTTGCTTCATAATTTGCTTTTGAGGACTTGACCAGATCGGGATTTCTTCTTCTGCTGGTCCTGTTCCCACTTATTTTTGAACATTATTTTCTTTCCTAGTATAACCTGGTTAGCACTGCGGTGGTGGTGCTGCGGTAGCGTTGTCGCCTCACAGTAAGACGCTGTCCGGTTCGATTCTCAGCTAGAGCGTCTTCTGCTTGGAGACATGCGTGAGTGGGCGTACCTTAGTTGAAGGTTGTGCATCAGGGCTGGTAACTCAGCACATAAAAATCAACTACCAATCATTAGCGGAATGGAGTTCCACTGTGGCGACCCCTAACCGGGAAAAGCCGAAAGATACAACAAAAGTATAACCTGGTTATACCAGGGATCCATCAGGGTAACTTGTTTTTCCTTCAAGACCTGGGTTTAATTCAGTCTGGTACTACCAATTCTATACAATTGGTTAAGTGACTATATGGGGAATTGGTGTGCACCTCTGGATAGGATTATGTGATTTCTGGGTTTGGGAGAGTTTTGAAATTTCTTATGCCATCACTTAGTGGAAGATAATTTCTCTTGGAGAAATTCTTTAGCATTTTTGAGCTTTATGGGGTATCTGGCCTTATATATATTTCAAAAGAGATCATTTTGTGGTCCGATCTAACCAAAGAAGACATTACATGGGGGAGGGGGGTGTTTGTGAAATGCCCCCCCATGTTAGTGAGTAGTATTCCCTGGATATTTGAACCCCTAGTTGGTGTACCAACCATCTCTTCCAGAGCATTTGCATTGACAGACTTCAAAAACCTTAAGCCTACATGTCAGTGGTTGCGTGTGTTTCCCCAGTCAATGGTAGGATAGTTAAAATCACCCATGAGTAAGGTATTCTGCTGCATGGGGAGTGACTGCAGTAGGTCCAGGTGCCTCTATGTTTTTCCTGGTTCATGGTGTGGGCCTATAGCTAGTGATCATGATGTAGGTGATTTTGCCTGTGGTTAGTTGTACTAGGAGTACCCCTGGAAAGTTGTACTGTTTCACCAGTCTTGAGGTGCACTTATCCTTAATAATGATTTATTCTCCTCCTCCTTTGGTTCTTTCTTGCTCAGCTGGTGTCTGAAAATATGGAAGGCATTGTAGCCTTGGACAGCAGGGGTGCTTTCTGTGGCTTTGAACTATGTCTCAGGGACTGCACAGATGTCAGCATGTTCCAAGGTGATGAGTGCTTCTAGGGGAATGCAGTTTCGTGTTTAGACTCTTAGCACTGAGAGTCAGTACCTTGAGCTTATCAAGAGAAGATTTCATTATGTTGGGAGGTTGGTTACTAAGGCAGTGTCTAAAAAGGCACTATCTGGATCGCTAAATCCTTTACCAGTATCCGAAAATGTACAGGAGATAGGTGTAGACCATCTCTGGCCTGTCGATCATGTCCTCCCAGGCTGACAAATATTGGATCCCCATGGACTGACGAAGGTAGAATGCTGCTCAAGGCTAGGCTCATACCTGCTTATGACACATAATCTGAGAGCTCAATCAGGTCCCTCTTCATATAGTTCAGGGAGGTAGATCTCAGGTCATTCACACCCACATGGACTATGACAGAGTCATACTGGTACTTGTGGCTGAGTAACTTGAGTGCTTGTGTGATCCGATGGCTAACCGTAACCTTCTCCTTATTCATCCTGGTGAGGGAGACATTTGTGTGTCTCACTATGGAGTTTCACATGACGTTAGGTTTTGTGCTGTTTTATCTTATGAGCTTGTTTGTTGAGACAATGGTATGTGTATTATTTTGTGTTCTGGATGTTGGTTGCTGTGTTGTGTGTATATGTGGTTTCTGAAGGCAGTGTTTGGAAGCCTCAGTGTTTTTGGTAAGTTAATAGTGAGCACCTCTGCATATGCGGGCTTATGTGTCAAACCCTTATTTAGTGTAGGAAGTTATGTATGTGTGCTGGCAACCTGTTAGGCATTTGATTTGTCCGTATGTGAGAGCCTTGCCTCCATTTTCATAGTATAACTACATCTCTTGCATATATTTGTTTTTTTCAGGATTAAATGGTTGTTAGCATGCATGAGACAATTGCTACATTTCCTCAAGATGTCCATGTCCATCAGGCTGGCTACAGAGATGGTAAGGAAGCTGCCCATCCATGATATTAGGTTCTTACTGTGGATTTTTTCAGGGAAAGGAATGGATTAATTAGACTGAACTGCTGCTAGCACAGAGGCTATTAGTGGGAACTATACTTTGCGTAGTCTAAGGTTAACCAACAGAAAGATACTGCTCAGTGTACAACATAGTTGTTCCTGCCTTTGATATAACTAGGATTTGCTAGAGAGACAGGTATGTATCCATGAGGCTACCCCTTTTCTGGAACAGACTCCCCATCCATTTGAAGCAGAGTTTGTCCCTAACCAAATTAAGGTGTAATTTGGACAACTAAATGTGGAACCAGGAACTCACCCCTGGTTGGGCACATATGTATTTGACAGATGCAGCCTGTAAATGGTTCATCTTCCAAGCCCCTGCCTGTAAATGCTTCATCTCCCAAGCCCCTGCTTGTAAATGCTTCATCTCCCAAGCCCCTGCTTGTAAATGCTTCATCTCCCAAGCCCCTGCTTGTAAATGCTTCATCTCCCAAGCCCCTGCTTGTAAATGCTTCATCTCCCAAGCCCCTGCTTGTAAATGCTTCATCTCCCAAGCCCCTGCTTGTAAATGCTTCATCTCCCAAGCCCCTGCTTGTAAATGCTTCATCTCCCAAGCCCCTGCTTGTAAATGCTTCATCTCCCAAGCTCGGGCTTGTAAATGCTTCATCTCCCAAGCCCCTGCTTGTAAATGCTTCATCTCCCAAGCCCCTGCTTGTAAATGCTTCATCTCCCAAGCCCCTGCTTGTAAATGCTTCATCTCCCAAGCCCCTGCTTGTAAATGCTTCATCTCCCAAGCCCCTGCTTGTAAATGCTTCATCTCCCAAGCCCCTGCTTGTAAATGCTTCATCTCCCAAGCCCCTGCTTGTAAATGCTTCATCTCCCAAACCCCCTGCTTGTAAATGCTTCATCTCCCAAGCCCCTGCTTGTAAATGCTTCATCTCCCAAGCCCCTGCTTGTAAATGCTTCATCTCCCAAGCCCCTGCTTGTAAATGCTTCATCTCCCAAGCCCCTGCTTGTAAATGCTTCATCTCCCAAGCCCCTGCTTGTAAATGCTTCATCTCCCAAGCCCCTGCTTGTAAATGCTTCATCTCCCAAGCCCCTGCTTGTAAATGCTTCATCTCCCAAGCCCCTGCTTGTAAAGGCTTCATCTCCCAAGCCCCTGCTTGTAAATGCTTCATCTCCCTAGCCCCTGCTTGTAAATGCTTCATCTCCCAAGCCCCTGCTTGTAAATGCTTCATCTCCCAAGCCCCTGCTTGTAAATGGTTCATCTCCCAAGCCCCTGCGTGTAAATGGTTCATCTCCCAAGCCCCTGCGTGTAAATGGTTCATCTCCCAAGCCCCTGCGTGTAAATGGTTCATCTCCCAAGCCCCTGCTTGTAAATGGTTCATCTCCCAAGCCCCTGCTTGTAAATGCTTCATCTCCCAAGCCCCTGCTTGTAAATGCTTCATCTCCCAAGCCCCTGCTTGTAAATGCTTCATCTCCCAAGCCCCTGCTTGTAAATGCTTCATATCCCAAGCCCCTGCTTGTAAATGCTTCATCTCCCAAGCCCCTGCTTGTAAATGCTTCATCTCCCAAGCCCATGCTTGTAAATGCTTCATCTCCCAAGCCCCTGCTTGTAAATGCTTCATCTCCCAAGCCCCTGCTTGTAAATGCTTCATCTCCCAAGCCCCTGCTTGTAAATGCTTCATCTCCCAAGCCCCTAGTTGTAAATGCTTCATCTCCCAAGCCCCTGCTTGTAAATGCTTCATCTCCCAAGCCCCTGCTTGTAAATGCTTCATCTCCCAAGCCCCTGCTTGTAAATGCTTCATCTCCCAAGCCCCTGCTTGTAAATGCTTCATCTCCCAAGCCCCTGCTTGTAAATGCTTCATCTCCCAAGCCCCTGCTTGTAAATGCTTCATCTCCCAAGCCCCTGCTTGTAAATGCTTCATCTCCCAAGCCCCTGCTTGTAAATGCTTCATCTCCCAAGCCCCTGCTTGTAAATGCTTCATCTCCCAAGCCCCTGCTTGTAAATGCTTCATCTCCCAAGCCCCTGCTTGTACATGCTTCATCTCCCAAGCCCCTGCTTGTAAATGCTTCATCTCCCAAGCCCCTGCTTGTAAATGCTTCATCTCCCAAGCCCCTGCTTGTAAATGCTTCATCTCCCAAGCCCCTGCTTGTAAATGCTTCATCTCCCAAGCCCCTGCTTGTAAATGGTTCATCTCCCAAGCCCCTGATTGTAAATGCTTCATCTCCCAAGCCCCTGCTTGTAAATGGTTCATCTCCCAAGCCCCTGCTTGTAAATGCTTCATCTCCCAAGCCCCTGCTTGTAAATGCTTCATCTCCCAAGCCCCTGCTTGTAAATGCTTCATCTCCCAAGCCCCTGCTTGTAAATGCTTCATCTCCCAAGCCCCTGCTTGTAAATGCTTCATCTCCCAAGCCCCTGCTTGTAAATGCTTCATCTCCCAAGCCCCTGCTTGTAAATGCTTCATCTCCCAAGCCCCTGCTTGTAAATGCTTCATCTCCCAAGCCCCTGCTTGTAAATGCTTCATCTCCCAAGCCCCTGCTTGTAAATGCTTCATCTCCCAAGCCCCTGCTTGTAAATGCTTCATCTCCCAAGCCCCTGCTTGTAAATGCTTCATCTCCCAAGCCCCTGCTTGTAAATGCTTCATCTCCCAAGCCCCTGCTTGTAAATGCTTCATCTCCCAAGCCCCTGCTTGTAAATGCTTCATCTCCCAAGCCCCTGCTTGTAAATGCTTCATCTCCCAAGCCCCTGCTTGTAAATGCTTCATCTCCCAAGCCCCTGCTTGTAAATGCTTCATCTCCCAAGCCCCTGCTTGTAAATGCTTCATCTCCCAAGCCCCTGCTTGTAAATGCTTCATCTCCCAAGCCCCTGCTTGTAAATGCTTCATCTCCCAAGCCCCTGCTTGTAAATGCTTCATCTCCCAAGCCCCTGCTTGTAAATGCTTCATCTCCCAAGCCCCTGCTTGTAAATGCTTCATCTCCCAAGCCCCTGCTTGTAAATGCTTCATCTCCCAAGCCCCTGCTTGTAAATGCTTCATCTCCCAAGCCCCTGCTTGTAAATGCTTCATCTCCCAAGCCCCTGCTTGTAAATGCTTCATCTCCCAAGCCCCTGCTTGTAAATGCTTCATCTCCCAAGCCCCTGCTTGTAAATGCTTCATCTCCCAAGCCCCTGCTTGTAAATGCTTCATCTCCCAAGCCCCTGCTTGTAAATGCTTCATCTCCCAAGCCCCTGCTTGTAAATGCTTCATCTCCCAAGCCCCTGCTTGTAAATGCTTCATCTCCCAAGCCCCTGCTTGTAAATGCTTCATCTCCCAAGCCCCTGCTTGTAAATGCTTCATCTCCCAAGCCCCTGCTTGTAAATGCTTCATCTCCCAAGCCCCTGCTTGTAAATGCTTCATCTCCCAAGCCCCTGCTTGTAAATGCTTCATCTCCCAAGCCCCTGCTTGTAAATGCTTCATCTCCCAAGCCCCTGCTTGTAAATGCTTCATCTCCCAAGCCCCTGCTTGTAAATGGTTCATCTCCCAAGCCCCTGCTTGTAAATGCTTCATCTCCCAAGCCCCTGCTTGTAAATGCTTCATCTCCCAAGCCCCTGCTTGTAAATGCTTCATCTCCCAAGCCCCTGCTTGTAAATGCTTCATCTCCCAAGCCCCTGCTTGTAAATGCTTCATCTCCCAAGCCCCTGCTTGTAAATGCTTCATCTCCCAAGCCCCTGCTTGTAAATGCTTCATCTCCCAAGCCCCTGCTTGTAAATGCTTCATCTCCCAAGCCCCTGCTTGTAAATGCTTCATCTCCCAAGCCCCTGCTTGTAAATGCTTCATCTCCCAAGCCCCTGCTTGTAAATGCTTCATCTCCCAAGCCCCTGCTTGTAAATGCTTCATCTCCCAAGCCCCTGCTTGTAAATGCTTCATCTCCCAAGCCCCTGCTTGTAAATGCTTCATCTCCCAAGCCCCTGCTTGTAAATGCTTCATCTCCCAAGCCCCTGCTTGTAAATGCTTCATCTCCCAAGCCCCTGCTTGTAAATGCTTCATCTCCCAAGCCCCTGCTTGTAAATGCTTCATCTCCCAAGCCCCTGCTTGTAAATGCTTCATCTCCCAAGCCCCTGCTTGTAAATGCTTCATCTCCCAAGCCCCTGCTTGTAAATGCTTCATCTCCCAAGCCCCTGCTTGTAAATGCTTCATCTCCCAAGCCCCTGCTTGTAAATGCTTCATCTCCCAAGCCCCTGCTTGTAAATGCTTCATCTCCCAAGCCCCTGCTTGTAAATGCTTCATCTCCCAAGCCCCTGCTTGTAAATGCTTCATCTCCCAAGCCCCTGCTTGTAAATGCTTCATCTCCCAAGCCCCTGCTTGTAAATGCTTCATCTCCCAAGCCCCTGCTTGTAAATGCTTCATCTCCCAAGCCCCTGCTTGTAAATGCTTCATCTCCCAAGCCCCTGCTTGTAAATGCTTCATCTCCCAAGCCCCTGCTTGTAAATGCTTCATCTCCCAAGCCCCTGCTTGTAAATGCTTCATCTCCCAAGCCCCTGCTTGTAAATGCTTCATCTCCCAAGCCCCTGCTTGTAAATGCTTCATCTCCCAAACCCCTAGTTGTAAATGCTTCATCTCCCAAGCCCCTAGTTGTAAATGCTTCATCTCCCAAGCCCCTGCTTGTAAATGGTTCATCTCCCAAGCCCCTGCTTGTAAATGCTTCATCTCCCAAGCCCCTAGTTGTAAATGCTTCATCTCCCAAGCCCCTGCTTGTAAATGCTTCATCTCCCAAGCCCCTAGTTGTAAATGCTTCATCTCCCAAGCCCCTAGTTGTAAATGCTTCATCTCCCAAGCCCCTAGTTGTAAATGCTTCATCTCTCAAGCCCCTGCTTGTAAATGCTTCATCTCCCAAGCCCCTAGTTGTAAATGCTTAATCTCCCAAGCCCCTGCTTGTAAATCCTTCATCTCCCAAGCCCCTAGTTGTAAATGCTTCATCTCCCAAACCCCTAGTTGTAAATGCTTCATCTCCCAAGCCCCTGCTTGTAAATGCTTCATCTCCCAAGCCCCTGCTTGTAAATGGTACATCTCCCAAGCCCCTGCTTGTAAATGCTTCATCTCCCAAGCCCCTGCTTGTAAATGCTTCATCTCCCAAACCCCTAGTTGTAAATGTTTCATCTCCCAAGCCCCTGCTTACACTACCAATGGTACCAGAACTTATCAGAGATTTGGGATGCATGCCTGTGCTTAAAAAGGCTCTAGTGGTCATTGGCCTAGTGCACACCTATGAAACCTATAAACCTACAAACCTATAATAACTCTGAGATCAGTTAGCAGAGAAAGAGTGAATTCTTGCTACCTGCCATAACACAAATGCCCACAAAGTAATATCAGCATTTTTTGTGGCCATATTAGATCACCTTTACTGGCATTGTACACATTCATCTAAATAAACTTTTATCCATCCTCATGATATGTATATAAGTATATACCATTAATTTGTGAAAGTCAGCTCATCAGAAAAATAAAAAAAAACACATTAAACATTTTTCTAGCACCTACTACACTATCTACTAATTATATATACCAACAGCATGATAGTGCTAGAGTGAGGGAAGGGCAAATTCCCCAGTCCCTGCTCCACTAAAATCTTATACAGAAAAAAAATCTGTCATGTATGATCAGCCGTGGTTTGTATTTTTCTTTTTTTCATTTCATCACAGATATGTATTCCACACACATATATTTTATATATATAAATATATCCATCCATCCACAACCCCCTTTTCCCATTTTTGCACATGGGGTCATAGGTTCATAGGTTCATAGGATAATAGGAGATCATAACATTGTGTACTCCTCCCTTATTAGACCCATTATTGAGTACAATGCCCCCTTCAGCATGTACCTTGCCAAGCACATGCAGTAGTTGGAGAGACCACAGAGGTTCCTGACCAGAAAAATCCAGGGTCTTAAACTCCTATCCTATACAGATAGGCTAAAAGCCCTGTCCCTCTACTTAGTCTTGTACAGACTGCTCAGAGGTGACCTGTGTCTAGCAAACAAGGCTGTCTCAAACTCAGGCTTGATGGAGTTGCTGCATATCCGTAAGTCAAACTCTACTCGCAAAACCTGTATGCAAGGCCTCAACCTGGTCTGTGACATTAATAGAACTTGTTGGCAGGATAGATTTGTGTCCCGACAACTCACCCATCTGTGGAATAGACTCACTCTCCATGTCAAGCAGAGTACCTCACTAGCCCTCTTTAAGAGGAACCTAGACGACTGTATGGGAAACAGAAAATATACCCCTAGGATCCCACCTGTGTCCCTGCTGGACAGGGAAAACAGGTGCTGACTTTGTGACAACATGGGTGAAATTCTTGGCTAGGCCTTATAAGGGCCTCCAGGCCTAGTATCGTCCTATGAACCTAATACTAGGTGTATATGTCATACACTCCTAAATTTCTCAAATGTACAATTTTACATCACATAGTTGACACTGATTTAAGTTGAATATGGGGAAAGGTATCCCACCTTCAATAAAATTTCTGTAAGAATGTTTGAATTTCAGTGGAGAAAATGCTAACTATATATTTGCATGTCTGGTTTAGCACTACAACAACAGAGGCAGCAAAGGTTGTCCTCTAAATATTTATAAATGTAACAATATTGTATTTTGAACAGCAATATATATTTTTTTGGCAACCTTTAGGAGCCACCCAGACTTTACTGAGATACCTCATAAGAGTCTTTCATCTCAGAAGTCTTTCATCTCAGAAGTAATATCCCAGTGGTACAGCTGTTCATGTGACTAATGGCACTATCTTTACCCCTGACATCACATGTCTGTCTTTATGAATTATACAGTCAACAGATGATGTAACATTAAATCCGCATCAGAGTAAAGAGATGGAGACTACATGAAGAGCACATGTATAATGTTTCATTCATTCAGGCTTTTGCTAATCAAGAAAGCAAATTAACCCAATGGATCATTTTCAATCATATTCAGATTGCCAGACAAAATGAAAGGTACATAATGCAACCATTGTATAAACCAGATACATGGCAGGAGAGTGTAACCTGGCAGGCATAATTCTCCAGAAGCAAAGAATATCTACTACACCCAACATGCACTGGTTAAAATAAACAACACTAACCAAGTAAATTAATGAGCAAATTAATATATTCAAGTAAGACTAAAATATAGGACTGATCTTACTAGTGCATTCAATTAATGGGTTAATTTTTGTTGTTTCAAATGATGAAATAGTCACATTCATCTGTTTAAAAACTGCTTAAGTCTGATCCTGGAGTTAAATAATCCACAGATTTGTATGATGTAAGTGGGTAGAGAATTGTAAAGCATAAGAGTTATGGAGGAGAAATCCACATCACTAGTTTTGACATATATCTTTAAAATGTTTAAATTAAAAGGAACCAAAGTCTTTAGTAACCAGTTTATAAGTGCTTTTAACAAAGTGGAGAGCAAATGTGAAGAATGCACATATTGTAAAAAAGAAAATCCAAGGGTTAGGACAGTCCATTTTTTAACAGGAATCTAGTAGAAGGTCTTCACAGAATGGGCGGTGTGGCTGTAATATAATAACAAAGAAAGTTATGAGGGCAAAGCCTCGTCGGACTTCAGTCATAGACTCATAGACACGTGTTTATACTACATGCAAAACTGAAAAGGAAGCTGCATATATAACAGGGCAAAGTCATGAAATATGTAGTGGATGGAGCTGAAAGTATTTATTTTTTTGTCAATAACATACTTGTTCCTGCAGGAAACTGGCAGCTGAAGCACAGAAGCAGAGGTTAGTGTCCGTTTCGGTCCCTAGTGGCTCTGCACACGTGCACTGAGTGACTGTGCTTATGAAACAATAATTTACTCATGGAAGTGTGATTTTTTTTTTGTATTGTTCGTTATCTATTACTTTCTTTTCATAGTGACTTAGATACAAAAGGAAAATGATTGACCTGGGTTTTTACAAGAAGATGAAACAGTGCTTACCTTCATGCAGGATTCTAACAACCTGAAAAAACAACTTGAATGGATACTAGGTATACAGGTGCGATTTATCTTTCATCTGATGACTGAAGAGAGCATGGTTTATCACTTCTTATAATGACATTGGTTGGATTTTAATAAATACAAGAGTGAGAACAGACACCACGAGGAATACCTTTAAAAGGATTTCAGTCTCTCAAACATGAAAAAGTTCCAATAGGCAATATCAAAAAAATTCCAATAGGCAATATCAAAAAAAAGTTCCAGTAGGCAATATCATAAAAACGAAAACCGTTTAATGTAAAAGGTAGAATAAGCGCTTTCACGTAGTACAAGCTACGCTTCATCAGATACAATCACATAGATTCACTCACTCTTAAATACAAAATACAGAATATTTTGGCGGGCTCATTAGTGTAATTGCTAACCTATGCATCAATCAGTCAAACACATTAAGTAATTAGTATTGCACTAAAACACTCCATTGTAACTTAGTAACAAAGCACAGCCTTAACTCGTGTTTGCTATGCCTAACAAACGCTTCATCCCAAAACAACAAACCATAGACATTTAAAAAATCACATTATTTGATAAACACAACATCCTGCTACATTAATAAACCCTTACGGGCAATGCAACGTTCAAAAATAACGAATATGCATAAAAAATAATATATTTACAATTCTTTAGGAGTCCCTAATGTTCCGATCAGCGGAATATAGTACCTGTCAGATTCCTGCTGAGGATCTCACCGGCTCATTTCCCAAATAAGGCATTAGCTTATAATATAGCCTCGGTCCATCGGAAACTTCAAAGATTAAATTTATTGTGCAACAAGACCCAATATCAAATTTATTATATATAAAAAACCTTATATAGAAAATATGGAAGATATTTCATGAAGATATCTTCCATATTTTCTATATAAGGTTTTTTATATATAATAAATTTTATATAAATGTAATTCTATCCCTATCACATGGGTTTTTATTAACTTCATTGATTTTGTATTATATGGAGGGATATTGATAGTATTTACAAGTTTTCTATACTGAATGGTTAGATTATCAGTATATTTAGATTATGTTTCATTCAGTATATTACCACATGTCCTTACCATGCCCTCTTTCCTTTTGATTTTTGCACACATCCTAGCCGAGATCCCAAGCGTTTATACGCTTTTTTACTTATGATGTTAGATCGAATAGACTATTAAGTGAGATCGTGTTTTATCACAGTATATGAACATTAGGACCCAGAGGCATACTTCTACTATTATCTGCAGGTTAGTACTTGACGCACAGTGATGTGTGCTAATAGTATGCTGCCGACGGTATGATCAGAGTTTTGATATCTGTATTTTGTATTTAAGAGTGAGTGAATCTATGTGATTGTATCTGATGAAGCGTAGCTTGTACTACGTGAAAGCGCTTATTCTACCTTTTACATTAAACGGTTTTCGTTTTTATGATATTGCCTACTGGAACTTTTTTTTTGATATTGCCTATTGGAATTTTTTTGATATTGCCTATTGGAACTTTTTCATGTTGGAGAGACTGAAATCCTTTTAAAGGTATTCCTCGTGGTGTCTGTTCTCACTCTTGTATTTACTCTATTGTTTGGTTTTGGTGAGAGCGTCTTCAGCAGAGAGTTGTGCTCCTTGTTTTCATTGGTTGGATTTTACCCTTCTTATTTTTCCCTTTATTATTAGGTCTGCGGTAGCGTTGTCGCCTCACAGCAAGACTTTATCGCATTCGATTCTCAGCTAGAGTGTCTTCTCTGTGGAGGCATGCGTGAATGGGGTTCCTTCGTTGAGGGTTGTGCATCAGGGCTGGTAACTCGGCATGTAAAAATCCACTACCAAACATTAGCGGACCGGAGTTCCGCTGTGGCGACCCCTAACTGGGATAAGCCGAAAGACACAACATTTTTAGGTCTGTTTCTGCACAGCTGTCCTTGTATACTGGACATGTCCCTCACCCTTTCATGATTAGTAAGTCACTTCTTGGTTGCATTTATTGCTAAATGACACTGGAAACATATCACAAGAGTGAAACAGCATTCACCAAATGATATTCACTCAGAACTAGTTCTCCAGACCTTATCTAAACCATCCTATGTTGTTTTGCCCTTTCCTGCATACCAGTTTGGCAGGAGAGGCTTTATTTGATTAATATTACTTTTGTCCCTGGTTTTTGCTGTTTATTGGTAGAAAGGGATTAGTTATAGGCAAGGATTTTCTGGCCCTCAGATGGGACCTATCACAAATTCTCACCTGGGGTAGTGCCTATAACCCTTATGGACAGTGAAAATCTACAAGACACTCAATGCAAAGACACAAATCCATGCCATCCACTTGTCTGTTGGGGCCATATATTGGTAAAATTGTGTTATATTGACTTGGCTTGTATGGGCCCTTAAGCCTGTGCCTAGTAATCTCATATGAACCTATGAAGGGTCATAACTTGGTAAAGACCGTAATCAGGATGGTCCAGATCTTATCATAAACCATCCAGTGTTTTTCTGCTTTCCTGCTTAATTGTTTTGCAGAAGAAGCTTTATTTGCATTTATATTTGAGTTTATCTTTTATTTTTTATCTGCGATTTTTACTGTGTTTTTGCAGAAAGGCTAGATAGTAGGTAGGCACATTCTAACCCTCCCAAGGGGCCTATATACATATTACTTGAGCTAAGACCACAGGCAGTTTTGAGCTCAAGTTATTGTAATGCATGAAGACATGGCTAACATGCTAGTGTTCTGAACATGCTAGTGTTTGGGTTAGAATAACTACTTTATAAAGTCCTTTCCTTCGTAAGTTAGTTCAGTGTACTTTGTTTAATATTAGTTTTGTATATAGTTTGTATGATTTCTTGAAAGAATATGACACAATTTATTAGTTATTCTAATTTCTGGGAATTTTTTGATTATAGATTTAGATATTTTTGTTTCTTTAAAAACTCTTTAATTTTTTGAAACTGAGAATGGATTCTTTAAATGAGTATAACGTTAATGATTTGCTGTAGCAAAAGTATCTTGACACTTACTAAATGCTGTGTATATGTTTGTGCATATGTATATGTGTGTATATGTGTGTGTATGTGTCTGCTGCATACATGAGTTTTATATCTATCTATCTATCTATCTATATATATATATATATATATATATATATATATATATATATATATATATATATATAGATATATATATATAGATAGATATCGTGTGTGTGTGTATGTGTGTGTGTGTGTGTGTGTGTGTGTGTGTGTGTGTGTGTGTGTGTGTGTGTGTGTGTGTGTGTGTGTGTGTGTGTGTGTGTGTGTGCATTTGCATGTGTGCATGCTCGCATATTAAAAAGTGGGAAATTATATAGAACATTCAAATCTAAATTTAGACATACAAAGTTAGACAGGACAAATTCCACTTGTCAAGACAAGGGAAAAGACTTTTGCAGCTGATATATTACACTATTTGACTAACACAACACAGAATTTTTGTCAGGCCAGAAATTTGACAGTTCCCAGAGAGCAAACAGCTTTAAGTCAAAGTGAATGTGAACTTTATTTTCATTTAGACTCAACAAGGGTAACCCAAATGAAATTACATGCATCAGGCTCAATACTGAGATGACAATTACACACACATGCAAATTACATATAGCACATGTAACATACATAACATTAACTTTAAGTTAGACTGTTATTTTACTACATACTATTATAAATTACTATGTCTACAGTTTTTTAGCAGCTGAGTGACTGATTATTGCACATTTATTTATTGCATACATATTTTCTGATATGTTAGAATAGCTAGCAGATAAATATTGCACTTGAATGACATTGTAAACAGAGAACTATGAGCGAGCATCTCATAATTTCTATTGTACCATAATGGTTTGACTGACTCAAGAACTTGTCAGTGACTAACATTCCTGAGATTGCTTCCAGAGGTTGAGAACCTAATCTCCTGTGGGAAGAAACTGTTGCTGAACCTGGTTCTTTTACATCGCATGCCGTGGTGTCATCTGCTAGATGACAAGCTTGTAAACAGACCATATGCAGGGTGTGTAAGATTGCTGGCTGTTTTTGTGGCACTGTTGTAGCAACGTGTCGTATATAGACCATGTATCGCTTGGAAGTTGGAGCCTGTTATTCTACCAGCAGCCTTCACCACCTTCTGTAGGGTTTTCTGATCTGCAACTGAACAGCCCCCATACTGCACCATGAAGTTGCTTGTTGGGATGCTTTCTATGGCCCCCCCTATAG
The DNA here is from genome assembly GCF_019279795.1 of Protopterus annectens. Classification (NCBI taxonomy): domain Eukaryota; kingdom Metazoa; phylum Chordata; order Ceratodontiformes; family Protopteridae; genus Protopterus; species Protopterus annectens. The sequence continues at coordinate 1,540,161,243 of NC_056726.1, forward strand.
AAGGTGATAAGGATGGAGGCTGATACATTAGCTTTCCTAAGCTTCTGCAGAAAATGCAGGCATTGGTGGGCTTTCTTGACTATGTGACTGGTGTTTAGTGACCAGGATAAGTCCTCCACAATGTGGACTCCCAGGAATTTTGCGCTACTTGCTATTTCCACTCTCTCTGCATTAAATATGAGTAGAGTGTCAGTTGGATGGGTTTTCTTGAACTTTATTATAATATCCTTGGTTTTGATGATGCTGAGATCAAGGTTGTACCTAGCACACCAGTCAATCAGTAGATTCACTTCTTCCCTGTATGCTCCTTCATCTTCATTACTGATGAGGCCCAAGACTGTGGTGTCATCTGCAAATCTGATGATGCGATTGGTATTAAATCTGGCTATACAGTCCTGAGTTAGTACGATAAATAATAGGGGACTGAACACACATCCCTGGGGTACTCCTGCATTGATTGTGAGGTTCCTTTTTTTTCCAAACACCTTTATTGAACTGTCACTTATGACACAGGCAAATTTACATTCATATAAAAGTAATCAAACTATATTAACATAACAAACATACATCACATATACTGCTATATATAATATAACCTACAAATATTACATAAATTATTCGGTTCCTCCTTTTTTAAACAAGAAACATCTTCATTAAACTATCACTTGCTACATTAACAATCATACATTGATAGAAATGAAAACAAACCAGACTAACACAATCCTAGTCACAAGCATTTTACATCACAAATTATAGTGACACATTCCCAGTTGCAAACATTCTACATCACATATAATTTACCCAATCTTTCTCACTCAAACATTACATAGCTCATTTAAGTCCTGCCACCTTTTAGGCATCATTTCTTCCTTGTATTTATTGTTCTCACAATTCCCATTTTTTTCCTATGTAGTTTGCTCCTAGCCTTTTCTAAAGATCTCAGTTCTAGTTGTGTTATCTCTGTTGGTATATTCACTACTTCTAGTATAGTTGGTTTAGATTTTAATTTCCAATTTCTAGTAATTGGGTTTTTGGCAGCCACCATTATTAGACACAGCAAGGCCTTACCATGTCTAGGCAATTCTGATTCTGTATCATAGATCAGAAAAATTATCTCCTTCGTCAGATCAATCCGCCCACCCAGCATCTCCAACCGTGCATTCTGCATAGAATCCTTAAAGTCTGCCAACTTACCACACTCCCAAAAAATATGTTCCCAATTACCTCTTTCTTCCCCTTCACACTTCCAACATTTACTCTACCTGAGGAAAAATTCTCTGGAGTCTACCTGGGGTATAAAAATATCTATGTAAACATTTCCAGGCAAAAATCCTAAATCTTCTAGATTGTGTTGCATATTTGGGAGACATACCTATATCCTCCAATTGTTTCTTTGTGAATTGCTTATCCAATCTCTCTTACCAATCCTTTCTAACCTCCTCTGATTGATTCGTATAGTTATTGTGCAATATTTTATATGCTCTACTAACTATTCCTTTTTAATGGCAGCTTCTGTTCTAGAGTCTATTAAAAACTCTACCTGTGCAGGTCTTTTGTTTAGGACCCCTCTATTTCTTTCTCTTTGCCTGTACTCTGATATCAATCCCTGATAGGGAAGGCAATCTCTAACTTGCAGTCCAAATAAATTCTTGGCGTATTCTCATTCTATTATCTTTCCCTCTCGAGTTATTTGCTCCCAATACCCCGATACCTTGGTTTTTAGCCAGTTTTCTCCAATAAACTTCAGCTCCCCCTCTTGCCTGATGTCTGTGTTTCTAATTGCAGTCATCCCTATCAACAGAATCTCCTTTCTCCATTCCTGTGTTGGCTTAGTTCTTAGAATACTTTGTGCTATTTTATATATATAATATTCTGCCACAAGGCTCAATACTGGGACCTCTCCTCTTTTCTATTTTTATTAACAGGCTAAATATGTCCCTTCCTCAATCCATATGTATACAATATGCCGATGACTCAACTCTGATATGTTCAGCATCCTCCCCAATTACGCTCCAGACCACTACACAACAAGTCTTCACAGCAGCTGAAAACTGGTTCTATCAGCATGGCCTCTTACTAAATCCCAAAAAGACTAAATTACTACTTTTTACCCAATCACAGAAATCTTTGACCTTTACCTTCGATATAATGTCAAACAATGGCACAATAATATCCCCTGACTCAACTACCAAACTTTTAGGTGTCACAATAGACCATAATCTCAACTTCGATGCCCATATTAACTTAACCATCAAGTCAGTCAATAGAAAACTTGGATCTCTCTGCAGGCTCAAACCCTTCCTAACTACCTTAGCCAGAAGTACTTTAGCTCAAACACACTTGCTCTCTACCCTTCTTTATGCCTCACCTATTTTCACAAACTTATCAAAATCTAATTTCAATAAACTAGCAGTATCTTATAATAATATTACAAGATTTGCCACAGGAGCCCTTTTTAGAACCCATCATTGCTCTAATCTTAAACAACTAGGCTGGCTGGAACTACAAAATCAAATACGACTACAGCAACTTACCATCACCCACAAAATCTTCTATCAACCTTCTAACACCACAATACTTAGTACCCTTATTACTCCTTATAGAAATCTATCATCCTTGCGCTCCTCTACAAAGCTACTAGCAGCACCCTATAAATCCAACAACAAAGCTGGAGACTGTTTGTTTGCCAACTGTATTGCACCTATCTGGAACAAACTTCCACGTGAACTCACCACTATTATTTCTCTACCCACTTTCAAGAAGCAGCTAAAAACTCTGCTTAAGTCTCAATGGCTCTGTCCTTGTACTAACCCTGACTAAACTATTATTCCCTCTACCCTTTTCACCCCCTCAAACCTTTTCTAGGTTAGTATAGTATTTGTGTTTGAACCTTCAAAAATCAGCTAAATCCTGTGCTTAATTCTTATTAGCTCTGTCCTTTACAAACCTTGACTAAAACTTTCTATTTTCTCACCCTTTATATTCACCCTTAATTAAAAAAAAAAATAAATAAATATATATATATATATATATATATATATATATATATATAATATATATATATTTATGCTTGCTTATTTTCACTATTGTAAAGTATTTTTGCTAGTAATACTTATGAACCAGTTTTTTCTCTGTAACACCTACTTTTGTATAATATTTCTTATTTGAATGTATAACAATACTTGATTTTACTAACACATTTTATTGTGGAGCTTTTCTCCCTGGGCCTCTACTGAAAATGGACATGTATCCAGCTAGACTAGCCCGGTCAAAAAATGTAAAATAAAAAATAAATAAAATGATTATTGTTATTCTCCTTAAAGGCCTGCATCCAAAATCCCAGTCTCTCCTTGTTTCTCAGGAATTCTTGCCCACACATACTTTTTGTGGTCTTGCAGTCAAAAAGTCCAGTATCCAGTTGCACATGTAGTTACTGATGCTTAGATGTATAAGTTTCTCTATTAGCTGTTGTGGGATAACTGTGTTGAATGCTGAACTAAAGTTAATAAACCGCATCCTAACATAACTGTCCTTATTCTTCAGGTGTGCCATTGCAAGATGTACTGCAACTGAGATGGCATCTGCCATAGAGTGATTGACATTAATAATAAACAGAAGTATAGCAAGGTTGAGGTAAAGGATGCTGTGACACCCGTGCCCTGGCCCAGCAATCAAGGAGCCTCAATCCTCACCACTAACACCAGTGAGAAGCGTCTCATACAGGAGGAAAGACTAACAAATACACACAGTAAAGTGCAATTTCCCTTAAGAGCACACAGAGATCACAGTCAGTCTGGGGCTGATTGCTCCCTTGCTCTCCAGGTCCCCAATAAGACTCCCCACTGGCACAGCTATAGGGTTCAGATCTCAGCCTAGTGGGCAAGCTAAAACCTCCAGCACCCTCTCTGTCCAACCAGTGCTTCGTGTCCCTACCCAAGTAGCTGACACACACACACACACACACACACACACACACACACACACACACACACACACACACACACACACACACACACACACACTTTGAGAAGAGTTTATATAACCACACAGACACTCCTGGGGAAGGCTGGCACAGGTTCTCCAGCTGTGCCCCTTTTTCCTAGACTATATGTTAGTACCAGCTGCCACCACCCACTAATATTTATCAGCTACTCAAAGGCCTTTAAAAGGATGTCCAATTATTACTGTGCAATATTATTATCCAATTGGTAGTATAGCCCAGGGCTAAAGCGGTTGAAGTGGCTTTGTACAATTTTACCAAAGGCATGCAAGTACTCTAAAGAGCTTAAATTATCTCTACAGAAACAGCCACAGTTGGAAGGGTTTAAAAGTATTTAATAACAAATAGTCAAAACAATAGACAGGATGCCCCACTCTAGACTCACTGGCTCTGAGTCCTAACATCAAAGGGTCACAACATGCTTTACTTGGTCAGTAGAGTGCACTGTTGTTACATTTTTTCCAGTTTCACATGTAACACTAGTTTTACCATTTAAGACGACAAGCCTGTGGTTTACATTAATATTTACAGATGACAGAATTATGTTCAAAATTATATCTGGCTAGGCTGGCAGCCTTCATCTATCTTTACCCAATCTTCACATATCCCCCCCCCCGGAGAACTCAAGCTAGTTTTTCAAGCGACCCTTGAGAAACACTGCTTGAGGGAGTTAGGTCTATCTGAGTGTATCTTACCCCATTCCTTGTCTTGAGAGCCCATCTGCATTGGCATTGCTAATCCCACTGTGGTGCTGCATGGACATATATGCTTGCAACCCCAGGCTCCATCTTAGCAACTTGGCATTTTACTGGCTGGTTCTGTTTAACCATGTTAAGGGGTTGTGATCTGTCATAACAGTGAATTTCCTTCCATACAGATAAGGCTGAAGTTTCTGCAGTGCCCACACTATGGCTAGACATTCCTTTTCTACAGCTGCATAGCATTTCTCCTTGGGTTGGAGCCTACAACTGAGATAAACCACTGGGTGCTCTTCCCACTCTGAAGAAATCTGGCTAAGTACAGCCCCCACCCCATGGTTCAAAGCATCCACCTGCACAACAAATTCTTTGCTGTAATCTGGATTGGCTAACACAGGGGGTCCTCCCAAAGCTTCTTTAAGCTTCTGGAATGCCTGCTCACATGCTGGGGTCCACACTACCTTATCTGTTTTTACCATTTAAGACAACAAGCCTGTGGTTTACATTAATATTTACAGATGACAGAATTATCTCCAAAATTCTATCTGGCTAGGCTGGCATCTTTAATCTGTCTTCACCCAATCTTCACAGATGCTGCTGCCCTGAGTGAAAGCTGTTAGGGGATGTGATCAGGAAATGCTTTTCCAACATTCTCTTCTGTAGCCTGAATGGGGGTGAAGAGACAGAGATGGGGAATGGATATTGGTGTGAAAGTGCCACACTAGGGTAATAGAACTTTTTTTTACTCTTCCACTGAAGAGCTGAGGGGTCAAGGTGCCAGCTTACTGACCGACACAGGCCACTAGATAAAGACATTACATTCACAAAACATTAATGTTGTCATTTGTTAGAAAACACGGTTGAAGTATAATCACTGGAAAACATTTTATCAGGGTGTAAATATTTTTATTGCAACAGGCATTCTAACAAAATATGAGGTGGAGATGTTATGATAGGGGTTAAAGATTGTTATGAGACCTGTGATTCATACAGCTTTGATGTTAACACTAATATTGTATTTTCTGGAACCATGATAATAAAAAAAACCCAAAATAGATAACAATTGTTGGAGTTTATAGGCTATCAATGTCAACTGCTGATGACCTAGAGGAATTCAAACATTTCTGGCATGAAAACACAGGTAGGAAAAATGATTATAGCAAGGGAGTTGAATGTACCAGAGACAGACTAGAATGATATTGATTCTACAGCTTTAGTAAGGAAATTATTTATAATGTATATACAGGAGCAACACTTATTGCAGATTGCAAGCAAACCTACCAGGAAACATAACATAACTGGATATAGTATGTGTTCCTTAGGAAATATTTGCTACTTAATGTGAAGTCTTTTACCTTCCCTAATATGCAGTGATCCTGGGATTATAAAGGTTAACTATCATGTTCAAAGTGATGAAACACAATCCCACATCTGCATTCTGTTTCTGATTAATGGAAATGAGAATTGCCTCGCAGTATCTGTTTTGCCTTATTTTCATGTAAAGTAGTGATTTTATGTGAAAACATGACTTTTAAGTTGCTAAAACTACATTTTGACCCTTCCAGTGCATGCACCTGTGAGGGGCATTAACTAATGACCTCAGTCTGTTTGCAGCCATCCAGAAATCTTGCATGATATTATGCTGACAGTATGTTAGCCAAACTACATTGCCATAAACATCACTGAATGAAAATAAAAGCAGTCACATAATGGACAATCTTAACAAAATAAAGGTTAATGAATAATAACATTATTCATTATATATTTATTTTGTTGTGGTGTGTATTTTCTAACTGTGCTACAAACTTTTATTTTTCTCTGACTTGCAAAAAAATATTTACTCAGCTACTGCTGAGTGCAACGGTCCGCATAGGCAGAGTGATGACACGATCACCTAACTGTATGTGAATTACATTCAGCACGCACACAGAAAAACATCATTTTTCATTTTAATTTAAAATTCTAATATTAGCATTGTTTTGCTGCAATATATTCCTGCATCAGAAAAAAATGCCCGTTTTATGACCTGTTCTCTGGATTTTTCACCAAGTATGTTCAAGTATTAAAGCTTGATCTTTAAAGTATCTCTAGATAATTCTACCAAACTGAAATCTAAATCAGTGCACGGAAGATTAATAACAGAGTATGTGGAAGCAAAACAGGTGCTGTGTAAAACTAACTGGTGTGATGCATTCAGTAAATGCATTCAGTAAAAAGGAATGGCTTGAAGGAATATTATAAGTTTTGAAAGGGAAATTTCTTGAATGAAGTAATAAAAAAACAGAGAAAAATATTTAACTCTTTCAAGTCTATAGCACCTTTTTATACACTTCTAGTTAGTACCCACAGCTTGTTGTGGTGTTCATACTTTTTTTTGAGTCTGTCTTCTTTAACTAAGTGACTTATCAGTTAATAATAGGCACTATTAAGAAAGGGGAGGTGTTATTAATAAAATGACACTAAGACTGTTAATCTAGATTGTCCTGCGGTAAAGAAAGGAATCACTGTTTGACATTTACTATTTATATTTTTACATTTAATGTTCATTTTTTCATAACTGAGAGACCTATATGATATTGAAGGGCACACTACCTCACCATAAAGGGACACAGAAAATTCTTTCACAATGTCCATTTATATCACACTTTACTGGAACTATTGCTAGTTGTTTGCTAGTGATTATAGCAGTACTTCTGTATGTACTTAATACTTCAAACAAGTGACATGTGATTTGACATTTACAAATCTTGCTGTTGTACTTTTGCATTTTAATGCGTCGTACAATGGACTCCCAATTTATGAGGGTAAACCACATGATTTTACCCAATATATGGCCCTTAGGGGCAAAAGGATAGCATGGATTTGTGCCTATGTCTTGAGTATCTTACTGTTGCATGGCATTAGGTGAAACTTTAGATGTTACTGATAAAAACTGTCATTTATATTTGCTGTGTAAGTTGCACATGTTGAGAGATATTTAGCACTATTATGTTGTTATTTATACAATTAAGGATATGTTTTATATCTCTGTAAATATCTCAATAAACATCCACTCAGAGAGGAATTCCTTGCTGCCATGTGAAATTTTGTGTCTAGTTAATAACAGTGATCTAACTATATATGTCTAGGTTGTACAGTTTCCAAGCTATGATCATTTGTTTGTGAAAGTTAGGCAAAACTATAACCTTGTGTTTTTGTGTACTATAATATACTGTAATATTTTGGTAATACTAAGAATGCACTATTATATTTGTAAAGAATACGTCCTATAGACAGCACTGCTAGTTGCATTGTTTTAATAGTTTTTACTGTTCACAAAATATTTACCTTTGTTTATCTTTTGCTTTTGAAGTTGATTCTTTAATATTTTATTGATACTTTTCCATGTATCCAGAGGCGCATACTAACACAGGCTTTATAGCAGTGATCCAGTTTTATAGGAAAGAGTAAAACAATAAAATAAATTCAAGTAATTTTAATATAAACAGGATGCTTTTAACTGAGATGAATTGCAAGGCATTGTTAAGTAGGTGCAACATATAAAACATATGAAGCTTCCCATGTTGTAGGTATCTGATAAATTCAGCCTTACAATTCTGATAAGAATTTTATATAAACTATAAGACTAAGTTGATTGTTTCAAAGAACAGAATGCACAATGCATGAAAGAGTACTTCAATAATAATATGGACTCACCTGGAAGATGAAAATATGCCTCAGTAGATGACAAGTAAACATAGAAAAAAGAAGAAAGAGTACAGGAGAACTATAGATTCAAAAATAAGTCTCAGGTGCGATGAAATTTACCAACTTAAACATGTATCTATTTCATTGTTTCATCAGATATTTCATTTTGTGTAGCATTAATAATATTTAAAATCTGGTTGTAGGAGGACCAAATAAAAAAAAAAGAATATGAATTTTATGCTAATCCACATGGAAATCAGCAACTTGCCCTATGCGAGGTTTGAAGTATGTGCCAACACTAAGTTCTGAGTGGGGGAGGGTTTAGGTTTCTTTCCAACATTGTGTGATGGCCTTCTTAGCTGCTAGTATTATGCTACTTAAAAGTTTTGCCTCTGCCACCTTAGTGAGGGTCCACAGAGTACCAATCTCTCCTGCTAAGCTCACCAAGAGGACACATGCTACTAACCTTATCCCAAAACTCTGACGAAAAGTTGTGGAGTTTGTCACAACTCCAGACTATGTTTCTATTGTTTCTGTAGGCTACACACTAAAGTGCGCTAGCCGATTTACAGCATTTATAGCATTTACTGTCTGTTTTTTTCCTTGTCTCTGTAATAAAACAAAAAAATCTCTTGTTTTCCCACCTTACTGAACTAGAGTAGTCCAGTTTCAGAGTTGCTGATCCCTGGGCTTTGTTTTTAGTTCCTGTTACTGATCCATTGCCTTATTAGGAAGGAGGGAAGTTTCTTTGCTTACCAGTGGGAGTGGGAGGCACTGCCTTTTGTCCGATTTGGTGAAGTTTCAGCCAGAAACTAGTAGTCCATTGGTCGCTTTGGGCCAATTCCTAGCTCCCTTCAGCCCCTGCTATAAAACACTCACTGTTGCACACAAGAGCAGCGGTTAAACAAGGTTAAACTATTTGAGCCATCTAAATTCCACTCTTCCAATTTTCCCTTAGAACTACCTTCCTCGAGCTGTACTGCTGATCTAACTAGCATATCCTATAACTGAAAAGTTCATCTCTACTTGATTCCCAAGTAGACTATTCTCTATCTGTAAAGCCTAGCACTTACTCCTACAGTACTTGCACCTTGATAAAGCACTCTTATTATAGATAGTACCCCACCAGCCTAAAACCCACTGAGTCCTTTGAAAGTCTCTTTATCTACTACTTCTAGTAGGATCAGTTGCTAGTGTCCTCTCCAGCTCAACTGGTGAACCTGGGAATATTGAGGCAATGTTACAATTGCCTCATGTACACAGACAATCCTCTCCTTCTCCCACAAAACACAAATACATGCGAGATGCAACTATACGGCCAAACTGGAGGCTGAGCTCTCTCAACATAGGACTGGCAAGACCAGACAGGAGGAGAAGGTAACCACACACAATACATACCCAGTCACACATGGTACCATCACAACTTCAAATCATACACATACTCACACAAAGACATACTCGGAGGCTCTGATCAAAAATTTACCAAAACAGCAGAGGCCACCAAAGCAGACACCCAAACAACTACCACCTCACAACCCAACACATGCAACACATAGACCACACAGTCAGAGTGTCAAACAGTCACAGCCCTTAAGGCCAAACAAAATGCCAGACACACTTGTCATTGGTGATTCCATAGTCAGACACACTGACGTCCCGCTCACCAGACTGAGTAAAGAGAAGGTCACAGTAAGCTGCCTGTCGGGCGCTAGAATCCACCACATAACGCAAGCACTCAGGTCTCTCAATAGCAGGTACAAGTCTCAGTCATTGTCCACGCTGGTGTCAACGACCTGAGACTACATGAAAAGGGACATCGAGGAGCTCTCTGATTATGTAGCCCAGGCAGGTATGACCCTGACCTTGAGCAGTATCCTACCTTCACCTAGAATGATGCCACAATACAGTGATAAGATGATCAGCTTTAATAATTGGCTTAAATTCTGGTGTCATTCAAAGGGGATACAATGTCTGTCTGCCTGGGATGACATGCTGGGCAAGCCACGCGGCTTGCACCTGTCACCCTGGGCTTCTGGATATTGGCAAAGGCTCTTGCCACCCCATAGTGCCTTTTTAGGCAAGGCTCAAATTCTACACCTACCACCCGAGAACACCAAAAGGGAAATAAACTAAGGGTAATGCTGCTCAATGCCAGAAGTCTCAATCTCAAGATGCACGCACTCGAGGCCCTTCTCAATATGGAGAACATCGATGTTTGTGCTGTGACAGAAACCTGGTTCAAGGCTCCTGAGAGCACGCCAGGACTAACAGGTTTCACCTCACATCATGCTTCGGCCCCAAAATCCGGACAACACCAAGAAAGGAGGTGTCCATATTCATAAAGGACACCTACACCTCAAGGTTGGTGGCACGATGCATCGGAGACCATCCAGGTGCAATTAACCATAGGCAAGACTGCTCTGCAATTTGTAGCATGTTACAGGCCACCCTCTCAAACTCAGGAACCTCACATGGCCTTCCTGAAAACATTGGAGGGATAAATGTATCTCCAAACACCATCATACTAGGTGACTTCAACTACCCTAATATAGACTGGGAACACTACTCAAGCCCGAACACTCTAACCCAAAGATTCCTGGAGTTCATAAACTCAAATGCCATGGAACAACTAGTCACCATCCCCACAAGAGGAGAAAACATACTTGATCTCATCATCACGAACATGGGATCAAAATGTTCAACACCGAAGTATGCCCCTCACTGGTGAGATCAGATCATAAACTAATCTCGCTGGAGGTCCTCATCCCGCCCCACCTGAAACAAAAAGACCACAGTGAAAAACTTCTCAAAAGCCGATTTCACACTTCTAAAAACTAGTGTGGTCTCCTTTAAGGCCCCTGAGCCAGTGGTAAACATTACTCAAACCGCTGAATCATTTACAAATGCCTTCTACCAGCACCTACAGGACTGCATGGATCAGGCAATCCCAAACAAAACTAAGACTCTCTGTACCAAAGGCAAGCATCCAGTCTGGTGGACCCCAGCCATAAACAAGCTCTACAACAAAAGGAGGAAGCTACTACAAGATAGAGCAAAATCCTTGAAAGGTAAGACACCTTTGATCATTATAAGTAAAAAACTAAGAGCTCTCATAAAATCATCCAAGGCAAATTTTGAGAGAAAAATTGCCAAGGACTCTAAAGAGAATCATAAGGCCTTCTTTAGCTATGTTAGAAACCTAGGAGGAAACTCCCAGATATGCTCAGAATTAGTTCAAAATGATGTGAAAATTACTGAACCTACACACATTGCCAACATACTGGCTGACAGGTTCAGTGCAAACTTCTCCCCCCCCCAAAAGGAGAGATATCTATTCCAGAGGATTGTAGCGCCCCAAACATCTCCAACGCCCAGGTGAGAACTGCCCTCACTAAGGCAAAAAACACAGCATCCATGGGACCGGATGGTGTCCCCGGCTGTGTGCTTCATGAACTCAATGAGGAATTAAACCCACAGTTAGGACAGCTGTTTAATCTTAGCCTCACCTCAGGATCAAGGAGTGGCCTGTGGTCCCACTTCATAAGGGCGGTGCCTCCACAGACCCAGGAAATTACCGCCCATTAGCTTGACAAGCCTTATCTGCAAAGCCATGGAGAGGATCATAACGGAACTCATAAATAAAGACATAGGGAACTTGCAGACTTTGGATCCAACCCAGTTTGGCTTTGTCAAAGGCAGATCCTGCCTCTTAAACTTGGTTGACTTTTTCGAGACAGTCACCAAGGCCATTGATGAGGGAAAGGCAGTCCATACAGCCTACCTCGACCTGGCAAAGGCCTTCGACACAATACCCCACTCAGGTATCATCGAAAAACTCATCAGCTTGAATGTAAACCCATACATCACAAGATGGGTTGCAAACTGGCTAAGTGACAGAACCCACGGGGTCAGAGTTGCTGGAGCCATGTCAGACTCAAAGCCTGTCACAAGTGGTGTCCCACAGGGCTCAGTCCTGGGTCCACTCTTGTTCAGCATCTACTTTTCTGAAGTACAGCAAACACAGGAGGGTTATGGCTGACAAAGTTTGCAGATGACTGCAAACTGGGCGCCATAGTCGAAAACACATCTGACACAGATATCCTCCAGAAGGGCCTCACAGAAATGGATAACTGGTGCCAGAGCCATGGCCTGAAGTTAAACGCCAAAAAATGCATAGTCATACCCTTCGGGAAAAACAAGGTTACCCCTAGCTACCATATAGGTGGCAATCCACTGAGCACAGAAAAAGTCATCAGGGATCTGGGGACCCGGGTTGACAGTAGCCTTCGCTTGACACTCATGTTGCTAAAGTAGTTAGGAAAACCTTCTATATCGCCCACCTGATCATGAAGGGATTCACATCTAGATCAAGGGAGGTCATCATCCCCTGTACTCATCACTCATTAGACCTATGATTGAGTACAATGTCCCGTTGAATGTATCTGACCAGACACCTGCTGCAGCTTGAAAGGCCCCAAAAGTTCCTCACCAAAAGGATAAAGGGTCTCAAAAATATGTCTTATGCTGCCCGACTGAAAGAACTCCAGCTCTATTCAGTCTCATACCGCTTGCTCAGAGGTGACCTGTGCCTGACATATAAGGCCATGTCAAACCCAGATTTGATGAATATGCTTCACCTCAAAAATCTAGATCCCTCAGAACCACAAGGGCAGGAGACTTAAACCTTGACACGGTTATAAATAGAACGTGCTGGAGGGACAGATTCATCACCCAGAGACTCCCTATGCTGTGGAACAAAATCCCGGTACATGTGAGGCAGAGCACCTCTCTGGCCTTGTTCAAGAGGAATCTTGACCAATGGATGGGAGATTGCAGATATACCCCAGGGGTTACTTCAGTGTCACTGCTTGACAGAGGCACAGCAAAATGATAGGCATAGTTTTTATTCAAACTAAAGGGGTGGCGAAAGCCACATAACTATGGGCTAGGCTTATAAATGCCCTTGGGCAGATAGCCTAGTATGAACCTATGAACCTATGAACCTATGTGTTCTCATGTACGTTTAAGCATTGCCAAGAGTGGGGATGCATCATGCCTGAAATAAATTTTGTCTGGCACTAATAACCTGTATCCACAGTTGCAGGCAAAGAGTCTCCATTTGGGAGACAAAGTCATCTCTATGGGGCTCATAAAATCTTACCTAAATAAATATCTGGCAGGACTGGTATCTTCTCACTAGCTAATAAGTCTTTATACTTCATCTGCAGATCAAAATGAAAGGTAACAATTGCATTATACATCTGGGATATTCCTACTTTTCTGATGTTGTTTACATCTTCCAATGCACAAAAAATATTGAGGTAATGGTAAATAATAGAGGGCAATAAACTACTAATCTCCCAAAATAGATTTCGTTAGGGCTTTACGCTGTAAATAAAACATAGAGTGAGACTAGGGTAGTGCATATCGCTGACGTAAACCTTCTTGAGACTTTGTTGACATCTTTGAGCAAAGCTGATGCATAAAATGTAAACCCTTCTTTTCTCATTTCTGCAGTGGGAATATCATCTGAAAGGCCTAAAATTTATGTGTGCCATGTTCATAGGTTCATAGGAGATTACCAGGCTAATGGCTTAAGAGCCCTTACAAGCCTAGTTAGTATATAACCTGATTGGTTTACCTCCATTAGGTCGCAAATAAAATATGCAACCAGTCAAATAACTGACAATTTTGGAAACTGCACTTTCGACTGCTGAAAACAGTGAAAGTGCAACACAATGAATTCAACTATCTGGAAATGTCAAATGTATTCGAAACATCTGGCATTTCCGGATATCTCCAAACACCGTTATGTAGGAGGCAAGCCCCCTGCACCCCCCGCACCCACTGCTAATTTAATATATCAACTATAAGATTGCACTAAAGTGAAAGAAAGGGTACATGTCCCAATTCCCACTGTAGTGTGATCTGCATGTTCCTGATGTCTCCAACATGTTCGCAGATACGTCCCCTCAAAGATTGATTAGTCTTACCTATGTAGAACACAAAACAGACCTCACAAAAACTAAAATAAATCACATTCCTAGTTTTGCAGACTGCATAAAACTTACAATCACCCATTAATCCCATCTGTGGATGTCTAAAACTCGTACCTGTATAAATATATTCACAGGCAGTGCAATTTCTGCAGGGATACATACCATGTTTTTGTGAGACAGAGAATGTCCTAGTCAGTCCTGACCTATAACATAACTGTCTTTTCAGTAAAAGATTGTTCCTATTATTTATTTATTAGGAAATATTTCAGACACAGTGAGTCAGATAGTTTGTTTGGACTGATAAGCAGAAAGTCATTGCAGTGCACTCCACAAATGTGTGGTACAGACGTTTGAGAGTGAGATCAGAAGTCAGGTCACATATTGAGCATTCCAGAATATTAATTACATTATTGAAGAGAAAAATAATAATTCTTAGTATAATGCCTGCAGAAGCTACGGACATTATAATTCAGTCAGTTTCAGTTTATTCGCACTGTTATTGAAGACAGTAAGATTCGATTTGCATATTGTTGACATCCACCTCCAATGTACATAGTAAAGCATTCTTAACCAAACTACAGTGCATGCAGACTTTTATTCTGAAAGGTACAAGAAGATGTGAAACATAAAGGAGAGACTGATATGTGTTCAACACAGTCATGGGTAATTAAAAGATAGAGACATTCATTCCAGCCTCATTCCAGTTTCTTCTAGAGATTTCCAGTTCATTTCAGTGTCCTGCGGTCCTTTCAGTTCTTACAGGTATGATAATGCATTTTTTTGCATTTAGTTTTAGACTATGGTTCTAGCTCCAATCATTTGTTTGATCTAGACCCTCTTGAAGGATATCTACATTGCAGGGGGGATTCAATGGTTGCCACCAGCTTACAGCCATTGGCAAACTTTGTCATCCAGAGGCCTTCCATATTTGCCTTGACTTTAGAAAAGTATATTCTGAACAGGAGTGGTCCCAGCACTGAGCCCTGTGGCACAGCACTAGTAACTGGCCTCTTGCTGGATCTGGATTCACCCACTTTAATCACGTGTCCTGTCCATGAGCCAGGTGGCTATCCATCTGGTGACGCATGGATTTATGCCAAGTTTTGTTAGTTTATTTATAATACCTGAGTGAGGAATTGTGTCAAATGCCTTGTCTAAGACCAGGTAGGTGGTATGTACTGTTTTACCCTCATCCATGGCCTTAGTGACTTTCTCAAAGAACTCCACCAGATTCAGTAGACATGACTTGTCCTTGACAAAGCTGAATTGGCTTGAGTTCAGTGTTTGGAGGTTTCCATTGTCATTATTTATCAGGTCCATGATTATTTTTTCCATGATCTTACATATAAGATGGTCAAAGTTATGGGTCTGTAATTTCCTGGGTCAGTAAATGGTCCCCCTTTATACAGAAGGATGACTGCTTCTGTCATGTTCTTATAACCTTAAGGTGCCTGCAGTATCCCAGTGCAAAAGTAAACAGGAGGGATAGTTGAAAAAAACTTTTTTTCCCCATTTCATAAAATGTATAGGGGGGGATATAAAAGTTAGTCTACATTGTCAACCATGATCGATAGCCAAGGTGAGGGTGACAGCGTGGTGTACTGGTCAGAATAACCTGTTTGTAAGGAGGCCTGATATGAGTAATATATGGAAGGCAGCCTTATTTCACCCAAGGTCTTTAATGACTAATGAACTGCTTGTATTCCTCTAGGGGCAGCTGAAGACCATAAGAACTTTATTAGCCTCTTGTCACACTTTTTTCAGTATTGAATGAAATGTTCTTACAGGTAGACTTTCTAGAATGTGTAATAATTTTGAATACAATATCATCTTAATAAGGACCAGTTTGATTTCTTGAGAAATGCGCCTGGATTCTCATTCTTTCATAGTCTTTGTCAAGGTATTTCCATAGCTTGTAGGTTTAGGTTTCTTGTTGTCTTTACATATAGTGCTAACTGAATCCCTAGATAAGAAAGACATGCTGGACTAATAATGAAACCATATTGTCTTTGAAAGGAAGTCATATCAACTCCAGCATGAGCTAAAAGCATACATTTTGAGAGTTGACCTTGTACTCTGAGCTATGACACCATTCCATTAAATCTTCCCAATGTTTGAGAAGCAGAGACTTAGGGTCATTTAAAAATATCAACAAATCATCTGCAAATAAGGTAACTATTCCTGTCATCCATTCATTTTCTGTTGGTTACACTGATTGGGTAATTTTTAGTCCTAAGGCTGAAGACTACTGGCTCTATGGTGAGCCCAACCACTAAGGAGGCCAGTAGACAACCTTGTCATACCCCCTTAGATATATAAAGGGTTTTAGATAGATATGCACCTAGCTGGACACTCAATGCTCCCTGATACATTGCCTTGAGAACCTCTATGAATGAAAGATGAGAACCATAAAGTTTTAATAAGTGGAACAAGTCTGACCATTTAACATTGTTGAATGTGTTCTCTGCAGCTATGGACAGCATGGTAATGGGAAGGTTGGAGATGTACCAAGCCCCCCATTCGGGATACATAAGGGAAGTAATCATGGCAAAAGATGTATCACACACCCATTATGGGTGTATAAGGGAGGCCATAATGGCAGAAGGATGTGTCACACACCCATTATGGGTGTATAAGGGAGGCCATAATGGCAGAAGGATGTGTCACACATCCATTCTGGGTATTTAAGGAAGGGAATGATGGCAAAAGGATGTGTCACACACCCATTCTGGGTTTTTAAGGAAGGGAATGATGGCAGAAGGATGTGCCATACACACACACACACACACACACACACACACACACACACACACACACACACACACACACACACACACACACACACATTATGGGTATTTAAGGAAGGGAATGATGGCAGAAGGATGTGTAACACACCCATTATGGGTATTTAAGGAAGGGAATGATGGCAGAAGGATGTGTAACACACAAATTCTAGGTGTTTAAGGAAGGAAATGATGGCAGAAGAAGTGTCACATACCCATTTTGGGTATATAGGGAAAGGAATGATGGCAGAAGGATGTGTCACACACACATGCTGGGTCTATAAGGAAGGGAATGATGGCAGAAGGATGTGTCACACACCCATGCTGGGTGTATAAGGAAAGGAATGATGGCAGAAGAAAGTGTCACACACCCATGCTGGGTGTATAAGGAAGGGAATGATGGCAGAAGGATGTGTCACACACCCATGCTGGGTGTATAAGGAAGGGAATGATGGCAGAAGGATGTGTCACACACCCATGCTGGGTGTATAAGGAAGGGAATGATGGAAGAAGGAAGTGTCACACACCCATGCTGGGTGTATAAGGAAGGGAATGATGGCAGAAGGATGTGTCACACACCCATGCTGGGTGTATAAGGAAGGGAATGATGGCAGAAGGAAGTGTCACACACCCATGCTGGGTGTATAAGGAAGGGAATGATGGCAGAAGGATGTGTCACAAACCCATGCTGGGTGTATAAAGAAGGGAATGATGGCAGAAGGAAGTGTCACACACCCATGCTGGGTGTATAAGGAAGGGAATGATGGCAGAAGGAAGTGTCACACACCCATGCTGGGTGTATAAGGAAGGGAATGATGGCAGAAGGAAGTGTCACACACCCATGCTGGGTGTATAAGGAAGGGAATGATGGCAGAAGGAAGTGTCACACATAGGTTCATAGATTTTGCTCTCCAAATTCAAAACAGAAATTGGGTGGTAATTAAATGAATCTGTGGGACCTTTTCCCCAATCTTACAAAGATAAATATGATTGCTTTTCTCCACAGTGGTGGAACATTTGCCTCTTTAAAGTCTGCTGTACATGTTTGTAATATTACGTCTATTGCTCACATTGGTAAGGATTTATATAGCTCTGAAGGAAGCCTGTCCATCTCAGGTTCTTTATTTGATTTGAGTTTTTTAATCACTTTAAGGATTTGTTATTTAAAGCATGGTGTTTTTAAAAGTGTCAATTTCTCACTGGTTAAATATGTAAGGAAAGTGCTGATACCTTTGTAACTAGATTTTTACATATAGGAGTATTATTCACACTTATTTCAGAACATATGGATTGATAGTAATGCCTGAATGTTTCTAGCATTTCTTCCATTGACACATACGGGATCTTCCCCTTCCTGATGGAAGTTGAGCATGGTATGGTTCATATGGCTTTTGCCATACATTTCCTGATTAGCCTAGTATATACACAAGGTGACACTTGATAGTATTGCAAACATAAGTTATCAAGAGCAACTTTCATTTCTTAATTCAAGATGTCTTGTATTTGGGATTTGATAGCCTGCAATTCTTTAATATGGGATGGTCATTTTAAATGGGGTTTTGTTTTTTGTAGTTTTTGGCATTCAGTTTGCAGGTTTAATAACTGCACATTCCATGATGTACATGGAGCATTGGTCCAAAATCTTAAATGTGTATGTAGATCGCCTTTATTTGAGTCTCATAAGTGGCCTTGATAATAATTTGCCCCTCGTGAATTTTCAGGTATTCTTGCATAAATATAATAATCTTGCATTTAAATTCTGCTCGCCTGGTGTTGTAGGGCAATAACTTCAAAATTCGAGGTGGTGGCCGAGTATTTTCTGAATACTGGCATAGTAGTGCCTCATGGTCTGAATCTGTACAGTGTACCACTTTCAGGTCTAGAGTGCAATCTAATACCTCTCTGTCTCCATACACTCCAAACTGTGGGGAATGATGGATGCAAAATAGAGGATTAAAATTACTATCTAACCCCAGGGCACATATGTGTATTTTCTGTATCCAGGTTATAAGAGTCTTGCTGTGGATGACAATTTAAAAGCTTTTTTGTTGTGGAAACAGATGGTGTACTAATGCAACTAAAATCACTTGTAAGGATTACCCCCCCTCACATTGTTTCCTCAATGTGACATAGCAATTGTCTGGCTTGCATTGCCGCTAATGTTGCATGTTGATATGCAGTGGCTGACGTCAAGATTCTCCTCCTTAGTTGTAAGACTACACCCACCAGTTCTCCACCAGGACATTGAAACGTGTCTAGAACTTGTAGGGTGGTACACGACTGCTTTAATAGCACTGCTACTTCCTTCCTACTGCCTGAAGGAGGAGTAGAAGAGATCACTACATCAAATCCCGGTGTTGTCAAGTTAGAACATTCTTGAGAGGATAGATGTGTTTCTTGTATTATAATCATGTCTGGTGATTAAGCCCTTATCCATGTACATAAAATTGGGGAATGTATGCCATTAATGTTGATACTAAATAATTTCATCCTTAACAAATTTGCCATTTTCAGCCCACACCCTTTTCAGGGAGCTTGGTAAACTAGGCTTGAGTAGGCATATATGTCGTGAGTAGCTGTGCATATCCATGAGTATATATGATACATTATCCAGATGAATCATAAAATAAAGAAATGAGTCTACTTAGGAGATCTACTAACAATCTCTTAATCCTAGGTAAATGCTTATATAGTGAACATGAAGTAAAACAACAAATTAAGACAATAAAGCAAACAACAGTTAATGACACTTGTGACATCCTATTGGTACACAATATATGACATTGACTTTCAAGGTTAAAGGAACGGTAAATACCTTCCAACCCCTGATACCCTTTTGGATGTGGTGTGGGACAATGATATCTCTACCATAATCCATTCTCCACTCCTCATGGGTATGGGGTACACTATAAAAGACAAAATTACTTTGTAGCTTGCCATTGTTGTTATAGTCCATTAAGTTCACAATTAATTCAATGGACGATGGTATTTAAGTCACCAATTATTCCTGATATATGGTATATGTTCCTAATAGGGCCCACAAAAAACAGCACGACTGTTAGAGCTAAGGTTAATGTAACATACATTATACTACTAGAACCTTAAAGTCGGTAGAGCTGGTTGTTTTGGTGTGAAGCATCATATCACCATAATGTCTAAGTTGAGTCTCATGGCTCCATTTCCTTGGTTTGTTCTTTTTTTGACCTGGAGACTTAGATCATACCTCTCAAATGTCCAGATTTTCACAGAATGTCCTCATTTCTGCCTTATCATTTTGGTCTGCTCCTCTTAAAATTTGCGATTTGCTGGGAAATTCTTGATGACTGAAGTCACAAAATAATGACAAACATTTAAGTTTCAGACTTCTTATCCTTCAGAAAAGGCATACCTATACAAGTCCTGTTATTCTAACAAACTTTCTAAGTTTATAAGAAGATTTATAATCTGTTCCTATTTTTGGGACCCCCCCATTATTTTATTTATTTTTTGGTTCACATTTATTGTGCTAAAAGGGGGAAAGGTATGGCTTAGATGCTACATAGCTAATTGGTCTACTTCTCTCAAATAATTCTACTGAATAAACCATATCTTCTATGACTGCCAAGGCATATTTTTTGCAGGCAGCAGGTTGTTTCCTCAGATAGTTGAAAACCTTTAGTTCAATCCAAAATGTATACCCAGAGGTGCAAATGATATAATGATGATTTCTGCCTGATGTACAAGGCCATGTCCAATCAGGATCAAGATCCCAGTAGGTCACATCTGTAAAAGATGAGCCTGTATTCCTTTGGTTTTGAATAGTCACAACAAAGACATCCATTGTTTCTTTTATCCATGAATAGTTTGGATCAGTTGCTGTCAAAACAAATCCTCCTCCCTAAATATTGCACCTCTAGTTTGGGCCATGCAGCTCAAATGACTTTCTCCATTTGTTGGTACACAATAAATTTTACTATTACAGGTGTTGGAGGAGTGCCTGACTAGGTCACAGGTGTTGGGGGAGTGCCTGGAAAGGTCACAGGTGTTAGAGGAGTACCTGGATAGATCACTGGTGTTGGAGGAGTGCCTGACTAGGTCACAGGTGTTGGAAAAGTGACTGGCTAGAGAAGGACATCAAGGGATCCATGCATCCTTTCCAGATATAACTCTGGTGTTGTGTCCTAACCCAGTGTAGAAGGAATCCATGATTGCAAGACTCTGACCATGCCTTTCTTTTCAGCACCCTCCTGCAGTTCCAGGATTCAGATTTTATTTCCACCTGCCCTGTTTTCTTGCTCATCCAACTTATTATAAATAAAATGGAAGAAGTTAAAAAGAAAAGTGATCCAATGTTCAGCTTCACTCAAGCATGCAGTCTTGCCCTGTGTTAACTGTTTGAGATGTGCTGTATGGTCCGGAGTAGCCATCACTATGTTTTTAATTTACAGGATTTGATTTTAAAAGGAGGCTTGAAAAGCCTCCACTGATGGTGTAAGATGATTAATTGAAGAAGTAAGGTGTGCTAGTTCCAATTGTGGAGGGTTATCAGCTGGTTTTGTTAGTGTAGGCACAGCCTGTCACATGCACTATGTTGTGATTCAGAGGTAGTTACTGTATTACTTGCAATAGATTATGGTAATGTATGCAAGCTTGTTGTAGCTTTTAGAGATACTTTTTTGAATGGTAAATGAGCAACACTTTCAGCAGAGAAAGTCTTTTGTTTAATTGTAGTAGTATCCTTCTTCTGAAAGAGTCTAGTAGCCAGTTTTATTTAAATGAAACAAAAGCCAGTCGTAGTGTGCAGCAGACCACGGCTATAACAAGTAGATTAAGCCAAGAAAATGGCCACAACACGTTTTCTATAAAACAGAAAGCAAAAGGCGAAGCCACCAAATAAAATCCAGCCTTTAATGGTGAAGGAAAACTGCCACGACACGTTTTCACAAAAAACGTGTTGTGGCAGTTTTCCTTCACCATTAAAGACTGGATTTTATTTGGTGGCTTCGTCTTTTGCTTTCTGAATTATAGAAAACGTGCTGTGGCCATTTTCTTGGCTTAATCTACTTGTTATAGCTGTGGTCTGCTGCACACTACGACTGGCTTTTGTTTCATTGGTGTCTTTTACCAGCCGTACTCCCCTTTTGGTTTTCAGTTTTATTTAACATTTCCCAGGGCTCCCTTTTTTAGCTTTCGTATTGCTGCCCCCTGAACCAGATGTTGCTTTTTAAGTTGATTTTTCAGAAAGTGCTCTGGAATGCAAGGATGTGTGTAGGCTGCCAGAGGTATGACATTCCACACCACATAAGTGTTAATGAAAAAGAAATAAATAAAAATAAAAATAATTATTAAATGCTGTGCAAATGTATTTATTGTCCTATTGGTTTTATTTCCTTAGGCATTTCACAAAAAAAATCAGTCTGAAGTCAAGGAATTCATTATTTATTATTTTATTTATTTATTTATTTAAATTTGTTGACCGGGAGTGTCCTACTGGACGTAGGTCCATTTTCAGCGGAGGCCCAGGGAGAAAAGCTCCACAGTAAAATAAACAGACAGTAGTTACATTGGATTACGTAGCGATTAACAATTTACATAGCAATTACTTACAACATATTTACAGATGAAGAACATAGTACATCTGTAGACAACTAGAATCTTTATCTGTGAAGTACATAACAGACATTAACAAATGTTACAATGAGAAGTTCCTGCTGTATAATAAGTACTAGGCTTATGAGCATCTGAGCTTGCTATAATCAAGGTAGTTAGTGGAGTGGAAAGAAAGGTAGTGGTTGGATGGGGTGGATGATATTAGAGTGGGAGTTGCAAGGGCATAGCCAGCATGTTTTTAGGTGCACTCTTAGTAAAGTTTTGAAGTGGGTGCATGATGGTATGGAGGTAATTGTGGGTGGGAGTGAGTTCCATAATTTGGCTATGGCGCAAGAGAATAGTGCTTCACCAGCAGAGTTATTGGCTTTAGTGATCTGTAAGTGATTTTGTTGCTGGATCTTAGTGGTCTGGTGGTGTGATAGGGTTGGAGTAGATTCTGGAGGGATGGGACATTTAGTGGATGGTTTACTAGTTTGTGGGTGAGTGAGAGTTGATACCACTGAAGGAGGTGAGGGAGTTCAAGCCAGCCCAGTTCAGCAAGTGAGAGACAGTGGTGACTATGGTAGGATGCCCCATGTGGCAAATTTGGCGATTTTGTTGTAGCAGGTCTCTAGCTTGTTTAGATCACATTGCCTTAGGTTGGTATATATTGGAGAGGCATAAAGTAGGGTGGAGATAAGGTGGGAATTTGCTATTGAAATCATTGCTGCTTTGGTGAGAAATTGCTTATTTCTGTATAACGCTCCTAGTTTTGTTGACTTTTTATGGTCATGGATATGTGAATGTCAAATTTTAGTTTATTGTCTATTTCCACTCCTAGCAATTTGATGTGTTCAGTTGGGTATATAGTGGTGTTGTCTTTTTCTGTGATGTTAAAGTGAGAGTTGTTTTGAGTATGTTTGGTGGGTTGGAAGATGAGTAGTTTAGTTTTGTTTCAGTTGAGTATTAATTGGGCATCGGATAACCATGTTTCAACAGAGGAAAAGGCTTCCTGTGTGACTTTTTGCAGTTTGGGTAGGGAATGAGCTGAGCAGATGATGGTCGAGTCATCTGCGTATTGTATGAGTGTGCCATGTTTGGTGGCAGAGGCTAGATTATTGGTGAAAACAGAGAAGAGTAGGGGTCCAAGGATGGATCCTTAGGGAACCCCAATGGAGACAGGTAGTTGGGGAGATATGTCATTCTGCCATACAATGGATTGTTGGTGGTCAGACAGGTAACTCTGAAACCAGTTGGTGACTGATTGTGAGAAGGATAGGTTATTGAGGACAGAGATAAGTTGTTTGTGTGGGACCATGTCAAATGCTTTAGATAGGTCTAGGAAAGTAGCAGAGGAGAGATAGCCATTGTTTTTATGCTGAAGGATAGTGTTAGTAAAGGAGAGTAAGGCAGTGGTGGTGCTATGGTTTGGTCGGAAACCATGCTGAGTACTGGAAAGGAGGTTGTTAGTAAGGAGGTAGTCTGAGACCTGAGAGTGAATGCATCTCTCTTGTATTTTGGAGGGTGGAGAGAGAATAGCTATGGGGCGGTAATTGGTTAGTTCTGTGGAGGTTCCGCCTTTGTGGAGGGGAATTATATGTGATACTTTCCACAGTGTGGGAACATAACTTTCTGACAGTGATCGGTTAATCAAGATGGATACTGGGTAGGCCAGAGCATCAGCTGCGATTTGTAGGTATTCACTTGGGAGGTTGTCTGCTGCTAATTTGGTGGGTTTAAGTTTAGTTAAGAGTTTTTTTATGTTGGAGGTAGGTACAGGAGAAAAAGAGAAGGCAGTGGGGAGATTACTAGTTGAAGGTGTGGGTAGGAGGGGAGGGTGGTTATGTTGTTTAGCTAGTGATAGTATGGTTTGGGTGAAGTGTGTGTTGAATGAGGTAGCAATATTTTCTGAGGAGTGAGGGATGTTAGGAGGAGGGGTACTGACTTTACCTGGGTGGAGGATGGAGTTTATGGAGGACCAGAATTATTTGGGGCTGTGTTGTGAGGAGTCTAGGGCAGACTGGTAATACTGGAATTTGTCCTGTTTTATTAGCTTTTTGTCTCTATTGTGTAGTTCTAAGAATTTCTGTCTAGCTGAGGGGGTTTTGGTTTTGCGTCAGTGCTTCCAGGCTTTATCCCTGTTTTTCATTTCTGACTTAGTGGTTTTCTGTAGCCATGGGGAGGGTTGTGCTTTGGTTCTGGAAAATCTTATGGGGGCATGTTAATTAAGGATGTTCAGGAAGGTAGTATTAAAAAATTCAGCTGCGTCATCTAGACTGAGGTACTTTAGAGGATGCCAGTTACATTCTTTGAGGGATGAGATGAATGTGAGTGGGTTAAAGTTTAGTTTTTTTACGTATTTGACAGTAGATGACAGCTTTAGCTTGGTATAGGTATTTTTTGAGTAGGAATGCTGGGGAGTGATCACTGAGGCTATCTGATAAGCAGCCTGTTATATATGACTGGGGGCTCTTACTGACTAGTACCCAGTCCAGGGTAGTGTGCTTGCTGGAGTTTGTATTTATCCTGGTTGGTGACTGGACTAGTTGGGTGAAGCCATGAAGGTGTACATGATGGGTTGGATTGTTGCCAGAACAGGATTGCCAGTCAATATTGAAATCACCTAAGATGATAGTTTCTTCGGGAGATGGTGGGTAGACCAGCTGAGGAGGTTTTCTAGTGGAGGGATGTTTTGGCCAGGTGGGAAGTAGCATCCAATTATGTTGATGGTTTTGTTTTGGTTAATTTTGAGGTTGGTATATATTATTTCTTCATTGCCTATTTGTGGAGCTGATGATTTTAAGATCTGGATGTTTAGATGCTGTTTAAATATTATAGCTACACCACCTCCTTTTGTTTTGGTCTACTCTTAGTATGCTGTAACCTGTAGGGAGTATTTGCTCACTGGTAATGTGAGGTTTTAGCCAGGTTTCTGTCAGGATGACTATATCTGGGGAGTACAAGTCTATGGTGGCATGGAGTTCATGGACTTTGTTGGATATACTTCTAATATTTAGGCTTAGTAGAAGGAAGTCACTTGGCTTTCTATTGGCTGTAATATGGGAGAAGTTGTGGTTTCTAGTCTGATTATGAGGATTGGGGTTGGAGATGGTAGGGCCAGGGTTGGGGTGGATGTCTCCGCTTAGGGCTAGTTTTGATATGCATGAGATTATTAGTTTTCTCAGTTTTTGAATGTCAATTCATTATTTTCTTCTGTCAGCATTTAGAAGGCAAAACTTTATGAACAATCTCTCTTAGATAATCTAAAATTAGCAAAGAATGACCAGCTGTCTCATTTAAGATTTTTTTTCTACCAGTAGAAAGGGTTTGATTAATTCTGTGTATGTTTAGTAAGGAAGATTGTGTTTCAGAAACACTTAAGGTTTTAGTTAGTTAGTGTGAATACTACCAAATAATAAAACAAGCAAATATGATTCAAGGTTATAGATCATGTTCAGGAAGGTTCTTATGTCTATATCTTCATCCCAGGCTTCATCTCCATGTGCCACCTTGCAATATATGCTAACCATAACCCTAATCCTAATCTTGCCCCTTACCCCAACCCTCGACCTTTACTTATGAAAATCCCTCGCTCTAATGCTACCACTCAACAAGACACTCAGACACTCCATATATGGCAGCACACATGCACAACAGTAAATGTATCCTGTAACCTAGCCCTTACTCTCATCCTAACAACAAACACTCACACACATTCCAAAAGATTCAAGCATATACACAGAACTAAATCTATCCCCTTACCTAGCCTTTACTCTAACCCTAACCCACAAACACTAACACACATTACAAAAGATTCAAGCATATACACAACACTAAATCTATCCCCTTACCTAGCTTTTACTCTAACCCTAGCCCACAAACACTCACACACATTACAAAAGATTCAAGCATATACACAGCACTAAATCTATCCCCTTACCTAGCCTTTACTTTAACCCTAGCCCACAAACACTCACACACATTACAAAAGATTCAAGCATATACACAGCACTAAATCTATCCCCTTACCTAGCCTTAAGTTTAACCCTAACCCACAAACACTCACACACATTACAAAAGATTCAAGCATATACACAGCACTAAATCTATCCCCTTACCTAGCCTTTACGCTAACCCTAGCCCACAAACACTCACACACATTACAAAAGATTCAAGCATATACACAGCACTAAAACTATCCCCTTATCTAGCCTTTACTCTAACCCTAGCCCACAAACACTCACACACATTACAAAAGATTCAAACATATACACAGCACTAAATCTATCCCCTTACCTAGCCTTTACTCTAACCCTAGCCCACAAACACTCACACACATTACAAAAGATTCAAGCATATACACAGCACTAAATCTATCCACTTACCTAGCCTTTACTCTAACCCTAGCCCACAAACACTCACACACATTACAAAAGATTCAAGCATATACACAGCACTAAATCTATCCCCTTACCTAGCCTTTACTCTAACCCTAGCCCACAAACACTCACACACATTACAAAAGATTCAGGCATATATACAGCACTAAATCTATCCCCTTACCTAGCCTTTACTCTAACCCTAGCCCACAAACACTCACACACATTACAAAAGATTCAAGCATACACACAGCACTAAATCTATCCCCTTACCTAGCCTTTACTCTAACCCTAGCCCACAAACACTCACACACATTACAAAAGATTCAAGCATATACACAGCACTAAATCTATCCCCTTACCTAGCCTTTACTCTAACCCTAGCCCACAAACACTCACGCACATTACAAAAGATTCAAGCATATACACAGCACTAAATCTATCCCCTTACCTAGCCTTTACTCTAACCCTAACCCACAAACACTCACACACATTACAAAAGATTCAAGCATATACACAGCACTAAATCTATCCCCTTACCTTGCATTTACTCTAACCCTAACCCACAAACACTCACACACATTACAAAAGATTCAAGCATATACACAGCACTAAATCTATCCCTTACCTAGCCTTTACTCTAACCCTAACCCACAAACACTCACACATTACAAAAGATTCAAGCATATACACAGCACTAAATCTATCCCGTTTCCTAGCCTTTACTCTAACCCTAGCCCACAAACACTCACACACATTACAAAAGATTCAAGCATACACACAGCACTAAATCTATCCCCTTACCTAGCCTTTACTCTAACCCTAGCCCACAAACACTCACACACATTACAAAAGATTCAAGCATATACACAGCACTAAATCTATCCCCTTACCTAGCCTTTACTCTAACCCTAGCCCACAAACACTCACACACATTACAAAAGATTCAAGCATATACACAGCACTAAATCTATCCCCTTACCTAGCCTTTACTCTAACCCTAACCCACAAACACTCACACACATTACAAAAGATTCAAGCATATACACAGCACTAAATCTATCCCCTTACCTAGCCTTTACTCTAACCCTAACCCACAAACACTCACACATTACAAAGATTCAAGCATATACACAGCACTAAATCTATCCCTTACCTAGCCTTTACTCTAACCCTAGCCCACAAACACTCACACACATTACAAAAGATTCAAGCATATACACCGCACTAAATCTATCCCCTTACCTAGCCTTTACTCTAACCCTAGCCCACAAACACTCACACACATTACAAAAGATTCAAGCATATACACAGCACTAAATCTATCCCCTTACCTAGCCTTTACTCTAACCCTAGCCCACAAACACTCCACACATTACAAAAGATTCAAGCATATACACAGCACTAAATCTATCACTACCTAGCCCTTACTCTAACCCTAACCCACAAACACTCACACACATTACAAAAGATTCAAGCATATACACAGCACTAAATCAATCCCCTTACCTAGCCTTTACTCTAACCCTAGCCCACAAACACTCACACACATTACAAAAGATTCAAGCATATACACAGCACTAAATCTATCCCGTTACCTAGCCTTTACTCTAACCCTAGCCCACAAACACTCACACACATTACAAAAGATTCAAGCATATACACAGCACTAAATCTATCCCCTTACCTTGCATTTACTCTAACCCTAACCCACAAACACTCACACACATTACAAAAGATTCAAGCATATACACAGCACTAAATCTATCCCCTTACCTAGCCTTTACTCTAACCCTAGCCCACAAACACTCACACACATTACAAAAGATTCAAGCATATACACAGCACTAAATCTATCCCCTTACTGAGCCTTTACTCTAACCCTAGCCCACAAACACTCACACACATTACAAAAGATTCAAGCATACACACAGCACTAAATCTATCCCCTTACCTTGCCTTTACTCTAACCCTAACCTACAAACACTCACACACTTTACAAAAGATTCAAGCATATACACAGCACTAAATCTATCCCCTTACCTAGCCTTTACTCTAACCCTAGCCCACAAACACTCACACACATTACAAAAGATTCAAGCATATACACAGCACTAAATCTATCCCGTTTCCTAGCCTTTACTCTAACCCTAGCCCACAAACACTCACACACATTACAAAAGATTCAAGCATACACACAGCACTAAATCTATCCCCTTACCTAGCCTTTACTCTAACCCTAGCCCACAAACACTCACACACATTACAAAAGATTCAAGCATATACACAGCACTAAATCTATCCCCTTACCTAGCCTTTACTCTAACCCTAGCCCACAAACACTCACACACATACAAAGATTCAAGCATATACACAGCACTAAATCTATCCTTACCTAGCCTTTACTCTAACCCTAGCCCACAAACACTCACACACATTACAAATGATTCAAGCATGCACACAGCACTAAATCTATCCCCTTACCTAGCCTTTACTCTCATCCTAACCACAAACTCTCACACACATTCCAAAAGATTCAAGCATATACACAGCACTAAATCTATCCCCTTACCTAGCCTTTACTCTAACCCTAGCCCACAAACACTCACACACATTACAAAAGATTCAAGCATACACACAGCACTAAATCTATCCCCTTACCTAGCCTTTACTCTCATCCTAACCACAAACACTCACACACATTCCAAAAGATTCAAGCATATACACAGCACTAAATCTATCCCCTTACCTAGCCTTTACTCTAACTCTAACCCACAAACACTCACACACACTCCACCTTCAGTCACACTTACCATAACCTTTAACATTCGAACTCGCTGCTTTTGGAATATAATGATCTCGACAATGAGCACTTCCATCATATTTTCACACAGAGTGCACTTTTTAAGAAATTGCTGTTTGACACGCTGACCACTATCCATATTCATACATAAAGACCTACAGATTTATTAATACGACTTGCTCATCAATTCAGTACAATAGTAAAATATGCATAAATAAGTTTCAGTGGAAGGACTGATTTAGAAAGTAACCAAACCTATCCATAAAGAGAACATTTATAAAGTCTGGAATGCAATGAATTGTCGGAAAAGAGAATATGGATTCCACTTTACCAAACTTGTAACTAGTAGACAAGTATCTATGAATTATTAACTGTAAACCATTAAATATGGATCAAGAAATCCAGGGAAAATATATGCATTCTGTGAAAGGCTAAAACTATCAACAAGAGGATTTATTATATTATATGAACCTGAAAAGCATTGTAAGGTACCCAAAGGGGTGTTACCTTATATTCAGTTTACCATAGACCGCACTTAACTCTGCTCATCAGAGCTGTTTTACTGCATTCTAGCAGTCTGAAGGAGGCACATATGTAATCACCTTTAGTTATGCTGTACAATTAGCTACCATCTTTTATAACTAAAAGATCAACTGCTAGCAAGGAGGAAAGGGGTTTTCTGGGGTTGGAGGGAAAAATTGGTTTTGGGGCCCGGGGGGTTTTGGGAATTTTTTGGGGGGGGCATCCAATTATGTTGATGGTTTTGTTTGGTTAATTTTGAGGTTGGTATATATTATTTCTTCATTGCCTATTTGTGGAGCTGATGATTTTAAGATCTGGATGTTTAGATGCTGTTTAAATATTATAGCTACACCACCTCCTTTTGTTTAGCGGTCTACTCTTAGTATACTGTAACCTGTAGGGAGTATTTGCTCACTGGTAATGTGAGGTTTTAGCCAGGTTTCTGTCAGGATGACTATATCTGGGGAGTACAAGTCTATGGTGGCATGGAGTTCATGGACTTTGTTGGATATACTTCTAATATTTAGGCTTAGTAGAAGGAAGTCACTTGGCTTTCTATTGGCTGTAATATGGGAGAAGTTGTGGTTTCTAGTCTGATTATGAGGATTGGGGTTGGAGATGGTAGGGCCAGGGTTGGGGTGGATGTTTCCACTTAGGGCTAGTTTTGATATGCATGAGATTATTAGTTTTCTCAGTTTTTGAATGTCAATTCATTATTTTCATCTATCAGCATTTAGAAGGCAAAACTTTATGAACAATCTCTCTTAGATAATATAAAATGAGCAAAGAATGACCAGCTGTCTCATTTAAGATTTTTTTTCTACCAGTAGAAAGGGTTTGATTAATTCTGTGTATGTTTAGTAAGGAAGATTGTGTTTCAGAAACACTTAAGGTTTTAGTTAGTTAGTGTGAATACTACCAAATAATAAAACAAGCAAATATGATTCAAGGTTATAGATCATGTTCAGGAAGGTTCTTATGTCTATACCTTCATCCCAGACTTCATCTCCATGTGCCACCTTGCAATATATGCTAACCCTAACCCTAATCCTAATCTTGCCCCTTACCCCAACCCTCGACCTTTATTATGAAAATCCCTCGCTCTAATGCTACCACTCAACAAGACACTCAGACACTCCATATATGGCAGCACACATGCACAACAGTAAATGTATCCTGTAACCTAGCCCTTACTCTCATCCTAACCACAAACACTCACACACATTCCAAAAGATTCATGCATATACACAGCACTAAATCTATCCTGTAACCTAGCCCTTACTCTCATCCTAACCACAAACACTCACACACATTCCAAAAGATTCATGCATATACACAGCACTAAATCTATCCCCTTACCTAGCCCTTACTCTCATCCTAACCACAAACACTCACACACATTCCAAAAGATTCATGCATACACACAGCACTAAATCTATCCCCTTACCTAGCCCTTACTCTCATCCTAACCACAAACACTCACACACATTCCAAAAGATTCATGCATATACACAGCACTAAATCTATCCCCTTACCTAGCCCTTACTCTCATCCTAACCACAAACACTCACACACATTCCAAAAGATTCATGCATATACACAGCACTAAATCTATCCCCTTACCTAGCCTTTACTCTAACCCTCACCCACAAACACTCACACACATTACAAAAGATTCAAGCATACACACAGCACTAACCAAGCACTTACTCTAACCCACAAACACTCACACACACTCCACCTTTAGTCACACTTACCATAATCGTTAACATTTGAATTTGCTGCTTTTGAAATATAACGATCTCGACAATGAGCACTTCCATCATATTTCCACACAGAATGCACTTTTTAAGAAATTGCTGTTTGACACGCTGACCACTATCCATATTCGTACATAAAGACCTACAGATTTATTAATACGACTTGCTCATCAATTCAGTACAATAGCAAAATATGCATAAATAAGTTTCAGTGGAAGGACTGATTTAGAAAGTAACCAAACCTATCCATAAAGAGAACATTTATAAAGTCTGGAATGCAATGAATTGTCGGAAAAGAGAATATGGATTCCACTTTACCAAACATGTAACTAGTAGACAAGTGTCTATGAATTATTAACTGTAAACCATTAAATATGGATCAAGAAATCCAGGGAAAATATATGCATTCTGTGAAAGGCTAAAACTATCAACAAGAGGATTTATTATATTATATGAACCTGAAAAGCATTGTAAGGTACCCAAAGGGGTGTTACCTTATATTCAGTTTACCATAGACCGGCACTTCTTAACTCTGCCTACCGTAGCTGTTTTACTGCATTCTAGCAGTCTGAAGGAGGCACATATGTAATCACCTTTAGTTATGCTGTACAATTAGCTACCATCTTTTATAACTAAAAGATCAGGGGAACCTGGTTTGGTATGCTGGATAGGATCTAACAAGTTATGGGTAAAACTGCCTTCCAGTTTATAGCCTGCTACAGACCACCCTCCCAAAACCAGGAACCCCACTCGGCCTTCCTGAGAACACTGGAAAATATGAAGGTCTCTCCAAACACCATTATATTGGGCGACTTCAACTACCCAAACATAGACTGGGAGCATTACTCTAGCTCCAACACCCTAGCCCAAAGGTTCCTAGAATTTATAAACTCAAATGCTATGGAACAACTTGTTACCACTCCCACAAGAGGGGAAAACATACTGGACCTGATCATCACCAACATGGGGACTCTATGCTCCAGACCAGAAGTGTATCCCTCACTGGTAAGATCAGACCATAAACTAATCTCACTGGATATTCACATCCCGACCCCACCCCTGCCCAGAAAACCACAGTGAAAAACTTCTCTAAAGCAAATTTTACACTCCTCAAAACTGAGGTGGAATCCTTCAAAGCCCGGCCTGTGGAAAATACAGCCCAGACCGCAGAATCCTTTATAAACGCATTCTATGAACACCTTCAGGAATGCATGGATCATCGATCCCAAATAAAACCAAGACCCAATCCTCCAAAGGCAGGCGTCCTGTCTGGTGGACCCCAGCCATAAACAAACTATACAATAGAAGGAGGAAGCTGCTAAATGATAAAGCAAAATCCCCAAAAGGGAAGGCATCACTGATCAGTATTAGCAAAAAACTATGGGCACACATAAAATTGTCTAAGGCCAGCTTCGAGAGAAAAATTGCACAGGACACTAAGGATAATCACAAGGCTTTCTTTAGTTATGTTAGGAACCTGGGTGGTAATTCCCAGATATGCTCAGAATTAGTCCAAAATGACAAAAAATACACCGAACCCGCAGACATTGCCAAAATCCTAGCTGACAGGTTCAGCGCAAACTTCTCCCCCCCCCCACCAAAAAGGCAAATATCTATCCCAGCAGAGTGCTGCCCCCCTGACATCTCAGATGCTCAGGTAAGAGCCGCCCTCTCCAAAGCAAAAAACACAGCAACAATGGGACCAGATGGTGTCCCGGCTCGTTCTACATGAACTCAAAGAAGAGCTAAACCCAAACATAAAACTACTGTTCAATCTCAGCCTTACTACAGGATATGTGCCCAAAGAGTGGCGTACAGCAACAGTGGTCCCTCTCCATAAAGGTGGTGCCTCAACGGATCCTGGAAACTATCGCCCCATAAGCCTGACTAGCTTGGTCTGCAAAGCTATGGAAAGGATCATCATGGACCTCATAAATAAAGATATTGGGGACCTACAAACACTGGATCCTACCCAGTTCGGCTTTGTTAAGGGCAGATCCTGCCTCTTAAACCTGGTTGATTTCTTTGAAACAGTCACCAAGGCCATTGGCGAGGGGAAGGTGGTCCACACAGCCTACCTGGACCTCGCAAAAGCCTTCGATACAATACCCCACTCGGGCATTATAGATAAGCTCACCAGCTTAAATATAAACCCCTATGTCACTAGATGGATTGCAAACTGGCTCAAGGACAGAACCCACATGGTTAGAATTGCTGGAGCCATGTCAGACTCCAAACCAGTTACAAGTGGTGTCCCACAAGGCTCAGTCCTGGGACCTCTCTTGTTCGGTATATATTTCTCAGAGGTACAGGCCAACACGGAAGGACTGTGGCTGACAAAGTTAGATGACTGCAAACTGGGTGCCATAATCGACTCTCCAGCCGACACAAGCATCCTCCAAAAGGGCCTCATAGAAACAGACAACTGGTGCCAGAGCCATGGCCTCAAGCTAAATGCCAAAAGTGTATAGTCATCCTTTGGCAAAACAAAGTGCCCTTAAATTACCACATAGGTGGAAATCCATTAAGTACAGAAGAAGTAATTAGGGACCTGGGGACCCAAGTTGATATCAATCTCTCATTTGACAACCACGTGGCCAAAGTGGTTAGAAAAACATTTTATATAGCCCACCTAATCATGAAGGGATTCACATCTAGATCAGGGGAGGTCATCGTGCCTCTTTACTCATCCCTCATCAGGCCCATAATTGAGTACAATGCCCTTTGGGATGTACCTTACCAGACACCTGCAGCAACTGGAAAGACCCCAAAAGTACCTCACCAAGAGGATCAAAGGGCTCAAACAGATGCCATATGCTGCCCGGTTAAAGAAACTCCAGCTCTACTCAGTGGCATACCGCCTGTTCAGAGGAGATCTGTGCCTGACGATAAAGCCATGTCCAACCCGAATTAATGGACATGCTGCACCTCAGAAAATCCAAATCCCATCGAAGCTACGCCGAGAGACTTGAACCTCAGCACTGAAATAAATAGGACATGCTGGAGGGACAGATTCATAACCCAGAGGCTCCCTTCACTCTGGAATAAAATCCCAGTCCAGGTTAGGCAGAGTCCCTCATTGACTCTCTTCAAGAGGAATCTTGATGAGTGGATGGGAGATCGTAGGTTTACCCCGGGTATCACTTCTGTGTCACTGTTAGATAGAGGCATAGTATACTAACCTCGAAAAAGGGCATAGCAAAATAAATTTAAAATGGGTGGCGAAAGCCAAACACATTCTGGCTAGGCTTATAAATGCCCTAGGGCAGATAGCCTAGTATGAACCTATGAACCTATG
Organism: Protopterus annectens; assembly: GCF_019279795.1. Taxonomy (NCBI): domain Eukaryota; kingdom Metazoa; phylum Chordata; order Ceratodontiformes; family Protopteridae; genus Protopterus; species Protopterus annectens. Next base: position 1,540,196,740 of record NC_056726.1, read on the forward strand.
AACCTAAGTCTACATTAAAATGCATATCCTTCTTTAAGGTGTTTACAGTTTTAAATTTTCCCCAGAAGTTTTACAAGTCCAGACACTGTCTAGATGTGTGTAACCAAGTTCTTACCAGTTTGATTCATTTTACAACTTGAACAATCCTGTAGTTATCAAATTATTTCAATTACTTCTAGATTTTAGATTTGTTAGGGGTTCTTTACATTTGAGTTTGAATTACTGTTCATTTACAGTGTTTGAAAATACTTTATAGAGTATTTTGGAGTAAAAAGTTGCATCTTTTGTATCAACCCAACATTTTTGTGACTCAGTTTCAATAGTCCTATCATTCAATAGTTAACTTACTCATTACAAAATTTGTAAGTAGCACATGGTTTTAAGGTCTTCATATGTCACGTGATTATGTTTAGAATATTTAAATAGATTTATTTATTTATTTGACATTTGTTTACCAGGGTGGTCTGACTGGGTCTGTAGAACCCATTGTCAGAGGAGGCCCGGGAGAAAAACTCCACATACAGTACAATACAAAATACAAGTGACATGAGGAATACTATGCTAAAATTAGTTGACAGAATGTAAAGTAGGTTACAAGACATACAACACAGCTGGATAATTCTATAAAGTTATATCATTATAGACAATTTTAGTCATTCTAACAACGTATACATAGCCTATGAGTAGCTTAAGTGTACAAAGTAGTATGTAGTTAGTACAATGTATGATGTCAGTTGCTATAATGGTGCATGAAAAATAAAATATTGGTTTCAGTAAGGAAAATAATAACAGAAGAGTTAGTGATGCAGAAAGATGGTGAGAGAGTAAAGAAGAATCGAGGTGTTACAGCCTGAGCAGTAGCTTAAGGACTTAAGGACATGGTATAGAAACAGAGAAGGAGTTATGAGAGACATTAGGATCTTGTAGACTGTGAAGGAGTGAGATGTGACAAAAGAAGAAGAACATGAAGCTGGTGAGAAAGAAGAGGAAGAGCTGAACATTACACTGGATTTATACAGGAGCAGACCCATGTATTTTTGAGATGATTTTTTAAAGAGGTTTTAAAGTGGGTTAGGTCAGGCATAAACCTGGTAGCAGGACGTAGTGAATTGCATAGCTCAGAGTCAGAATATGAATACAGAAAGTCACCTGTTTTTTTATGGGTTTTGACATAGCTGAGAGATTCTGTCTTCTGTTCATACGGATCTATTTGGTATATAAGGTGTGACTAAGTTTTCTAGCGCAGGACTGGCAGTAGACTTGAAAATAAGGTTGTGCAAAGTGGATAGATGGTAGAGGCAGTCCTTATTTTATTAGGCTTTTGAACTTTGGGAGCCTGAGAGCTGATGTCCTATGAAACATAATAGTTGTTGTTGTTGTTGTGTCTTTCGGCTTTTCCCGGTTAGGGGTCGCCACAGCGGAACTCCGGTCCGCTAATGATTGGCAGTAGATTTTTACATGCTGGCTTGCCGGGCCTAGCGCACAACCTTCAATGAAGGAATGCTCATTCACGCATGTCGCCACACAGAAGACGCTCTAACTGAGACTCGAATGGGCAACGTCTAACTGTGAGGCAACAACGCTACTGCAGCACCAACATATTCAGAGGAAATAAAAGAACTGCTGAGCAAGCAAAGTCTTCTAAATGTGAAAACTAAAATCAGAGAATAAAGGAAATGAACTTATACAGTTTCTAGACAGGTAAATGCATAATTAACCAAATTAAAGTCAACATATTACAAAGCCTGTTTTAAAGTTGGCTACCTCCAGGCAGCCTTCTTGAATCTATCTGACTGCCTATTTCTTGATGAACTATGTTTTCAGTGGACTGTCCCTGATGCATCAGAAATGCTAGAAACATGAGTCTGGGAGTAAATGTGGGTCACCAGTGAGTCAGATATTTTTTAAGGAATGAGTAACTGAAGGCTTGTTTCTGCTGTTTTGGGACAGAGTTTGAACTTGCTCTTACAGTTTATGAGGAGGGGGTAGTGTGAAATTCTTTGTTGCATATCTTCCCCCTGGTGATAGTCAGATGAAAGACACCTTGCTGAGCACTTTACTCTGTAACATCATAGTTCTGCATCCATAATATACTACCTATGCAGCACAGTGCATCACAGGTGTTGCATGCTGTTTCACATTTGCACAACTATGACAAAGATGTAATAAAAGGAAGAAAATCATGTGATTTGACTTGACGATAACCCCACCAGTACAATGAAACATTAGGCTGCCTGACCTATAATGATTCACAATGAAATGCATTATTAGAATATTCCTGCAAGCATAATCTCCCTTAGAAATATGCTAGCACCTAACTGAATGGATAGCACAGATGTGTAATGCTCTGTTTTCTGTACCAAAAGTTCAGGGTTTGATTACTTCTGCCTTCAATTGCCAACTGTATGACACTGAGCACATTACTTATCAGTTGCACTAAAAGGTACAATTGTGTTCAGAGGTTTACCTGGCCAACAAATAGGTAAAATAAAAAAAAAATAGTCAAAGTAATGTGCTGGTATAGAGGCAATGGGGTACTACTAACTGGTATGTGGCGTTGGCAGAAAGGACCTGAAAAATAACCAGTCTGGGAACCAAATGAGGCAATTTACTGTAACATTATCCACTAAATAGCATCTGCCTAAACAAATAAATGTGTCATTTGGGAAAAAAATAAGGAATATCCTTAATTTGGGGAAAACACAGACCAAGTAAGATCATGGTATATGTTTTGCTACTGCTTGTATTATAAATGAGCTGATTTCTTAATTTTATTTTCATTTGTTTAATAAAACAAAAAGCAGGTTTATGACATATTGCAGTGTAACCAGTTACTGATTTCTGAAGGTGAGGTCTGAAAAATATAGATGTGGTCACTGTAATAGTGGTACAGTGAAACTTCCCAACCAGTGGCTACATTTAAGTGAAAGCTTTTAATATGTTTGTGTTTCATTCTGCTGTCCATCAGCAAACTAAGTTTGATTCAAAACTGTTTCTAAAGTATCAAAATACAAAGTAGGTAACCAGCACCTGTGAATAATGTCAATTTTCAACAGTCATTTGTAATAAAATGAAAGAAAAAAATGCTGATTAATTTGGCATTATTGATATACTAGAATGTTTGTGTTTCACGACTCTCACACTTCAGATTATCATTTCAGTGATGTGTTCAAGGTTGCCAGTTTTAATTTTACACTCTTTGTCACTTTATTCAGGGGTGTTAATTAGTTTTTTTAAAGCTTAAGCAAAGACTGTCAGATGGCAGGATGCAATAAGACAACATGCAACTGTGAACAGAAAGACAAACGTGATGCTAAGTGTTATGTTTACTTTATTTCATCACTAAATACACTATTTGCTAAAGAAACTGTTTGCAAGCGGCACATTTGCAATCACCTTTACTTATGTTGTCAATGAGCAATTGATCAATTTGGCACTGAATTCATTAAATGTGTTAACCAGTACATCTCCTTATGGGCTGATGTACTTTATTTTCTTATTTCAGTCATTCAGAGGTTTTTGCTGTAGAGTTAAATGGAGTTGGTCACTGCTTCTGGATGCACGCAAATCATACATTATTTATTTATTTGCATTTGTTTACTAGGAAAAGTCCATTTGGGGTGAAAGCTACTTTTCAGCAGAGGGACAAGGAGAAAAGGTCCAAAATAAAACAGTCCATATACAGTATACAGTTTGACAAAAATAAACATAAGATATACATACACAATCGAACATTGTATAAGACTTGCTCATAAGATAAGGAACATAACGGAACATTGCACAATAGTAGATGATATTGTAGTAGGAATTACAAAAGACACGGATCGTACATCATGATACATACTTAAAGCAATGGCAGTAGGGCTATTCACACTTTGGAAGTATTCAAAAGAGCCTACCATGCTGCAGTAAAACATGACACACGCTGTAAACAAACACAGTTTCTTTTTTTTGTTTTGTTGATGAATGAGGATAACACTGTCTGCCTGAATTAGCAGTAGCTCAGACAGATGTAAAAGAGTAAAATGCTCCCATGGCACCTTTTGACAAGAGTAGGGGAAGTTCCACAATGTCCTTGCCAAATTTACCTACATTAGTATGAATGCCACCTTGGATGTCTCATGAAAAGAGGCCACTGTCCTTGTTGGACTAATCTAGATGACAAAATGTAAATAAAATAAAAGAGGATTGTAATCGAAGATGTACTGAGTTGCGGCTAAGACAGATTAATTAAGACTTACTGTACAGTGAGATGAACTTATAGGTGATTAACTAAGGGTGTTACAGTTATATCTACAAAGCAAAATCCTATGTAAGTTGTCAGGGGAATGGAAATTTAGACGGAGTGCAAGCTATTAGAGATAAAGGAGAATTATACAGAGGGATAGGTATAGTGACATAAATATGATTTTATCGAGGGCTTGATGAGGCTGGGTTTGCTGATCTGTCATATAAAGGTTGTGGAAAGTTCCAGATTTTAGCAACAGAGCTAAAATAAAAAGGAAAATGACTCGCTGTGGGGGTTATGAGATGGAGTGAAAAAGCTCTTGAATTTATCAGAAGATAGAGGGCACTATATATAGGAAAGATTGTTGGAAAAACAGTATTTTGGTTCAGGACAGCATGCACTCCGGGCATTCATTTGTTAACACTGCCAAGGGTCAGTTTTACAGGATGTAAAGGCTGTGTACTGATGACAAGAGCTTTAGACAGAAATCATTTGAATTGGTAGATGACCTCAGAAAGGGGTTATAAAGGAGATGCAATACAGCGAGCATTCCATCAATGTCAGGATGAAAGGGCTGTCAGGGCACGACTCTGGCTTTCCAAGGGCAGCAATGATACACGGCGATCTGGCACACCTAATAGGCAACCATTACAGGTTAATATCAAGTGCAGTAACAATATTGGGGTATATGTAACATTATCAGATGGAACTGGGGCATTTTGTTAACAGGTGATAAGTTCAAGAGTATTGTAACACAACAACCACAGTTTTGCTTTAAGAGGCATAAGAATTTAAAGTATTTGCTGTGTAATGACAAATGTCAAATGAATAGGGTTAAGATTAAATGACAGGGTACTTTTCCTAGCAGGCATTGCAAGGCATGTCAATATATTAGACAGAATAATTTATTTGTGCACCCTATTACCAAGAGGGAATATTCCCTGATACTCTATGCAGATTGTCACACGACAGATGTAATATACCTGGCTCAGTGTAAAGACTGTCATTTATTCTATGTTGGTAAGACCAATTGTAAATTGAAGAGCAGGATATTACAGCACTTGTCAGTGGGAGTATACCACTGAAGAAAACTCTTTAGGCACAGGCAGCTGTCTGGGATATATAAAATGTTATGTACTATTTTGAGGTGAATGTAGGTGATGAAATCTGGGTTTTTCAAACTAACTGAGTTATTTTACAGTAGTGCACTGGTGGTTTCTATTGCTTATATTAGTTGCAAATTCAGCTGTTTTATGGTAGTACTGCATATGTTTTATCAGCTGAGCTGAATGAAAATTTGTGAAGATGTGGGCAGCATTTGAGAATGTATGAAGTAAGCAGGCAGTTGCTGTGAGTTTGTGAGCACACTCTGTTAAGTAGGATTTTGCTCTATATAGCAGTTCATGTTTTTGCTTATTTTCTTGACTGCTTGTTGGCCATGGTGGTCAGAGTTCCTATCACGTCATCAAACTTTTAAAAGTTCGAACGTCATATAGTCGACACCATATGATCGAACTTTTAAAAGTTCGAACGTTTCAATGGAGATCCCCGTACAGTGCGCAAATGGAACTTTTCTATTGTCTGCACTGTAGTGTGATCTCAGAGTTGGTATATTTAAAGAGCAGGGGGTGTGGAAGGGTGCAGCCCCCCATGTGGGGGGTGCAGGGGGGTTGGCCCCCTGCTTAAGCTTTCAGGTAGGCTTTTTCTGTGGGTTTTTTTATTTGATTTTTGAACTTTAGAGCTCAAACATATGGTCTCAACCATATGGTGTTCGAACTTTTAAAAGTTTGATTATCTGATATAGACCCTGGTGGTCAAATTTTAGATTTTCATTAATGATGACATTTAGGAGTTTTGTAAGAATAAAGATTCACTCCAGATGCCATTGAAGGAAAGAAAGAAAGATAAAAGTTTGTTTTTACACTGGAGATTTACTTGGGGGAGAATAGTATAAGCTTATTTTTTTTATAGTTTGAACCAGCCTTCACTGGAGTTGAAATAGATGTGGGTGTTGTTTTGAAGCTCAGCGATTGTTTCAGCCATGCAGATATTGGTCGAACCATCAACATACTAGATAAGGACTGAGACAGTGGAAGGAAGAGGAAGGTCATTGATGAATATGTTGAAAAGTAGGGAGCCAAGCACTGTATCTTGACTACAATTAGTATGTGAAGAAAGATGGTTTTGGATTGTTGTGATGTTACACTTTTTTGCATATTATCGAGTGGGTATTAAGCAATTTTATGGCTGAGGGGGAGAGACCAAGGTATGAAAGCTGACAGAGAAATTTAGGGTGAGAAACAGTATCAAAAGCTTTTGTTAAGACAAAAGACTGATGAGATGAGGAAATTGCCATTTTTGTGTTTGTGAGTTGTGCTAAGGATGATAGAAGAGCAGTATAAGTGCTGTAGGGGGGTAAATCCATGATGGGATGTGGAGAGGAGGATGTTGTTTGAAAGATAAGCCAGTAGCTGAGAGTTGTAGATCTCAACTTCTTAGATGAAGGACAGAGTATGGTGATAGGTCTGAAATTAGGATTTGTGCATACAGGCTGCTGCTGTATGGTGGCAGGATATAGGATTGCTTTCATTCGGTAGGGGACAGGGATTCCTGTATACCTTTGTTTATAAGTCGGGGGGCTGGGTAAGCAATCTGTTCAACAGCTGCTTTGATGTATTTGGGTGCAGAGTTATGTGGGGTACAGTGTCTTTATTTCAATGAGATATCACTTTGTTATGGAAGTGGGTACAAGCTTTTCTGCAAAGGAGCTACATTTGTTAGTAAGTGGAGATTTGGATGCTGGGAGTAAAATAGAGCTGTGTTTACTAAGTGCTTTGACTGCCTTGATGAAATGACTATTAAAGATATGGGCTATATTGAAGTCAATTTTGGTGGGTAGAAGGTTGGGCTGGTTGAGTTTTTTTAAGTTTTAGGAGCTGAATAATGGTGGCTGAGAGGTTTTTTGAGAGTTTTATGACATAAGTTTTGATGACTAGTAAATATTTTTCTTTTTGTCAGAGGGGACTTTGGCTTTTGTTAGATTTCAGAGGTTATTATAGGATTGATAGTTTGCAGAAGTTTTGCTGGATCACTAGACATTTCATGATTTATCTCTGCATCTCATTAGTTGTTTGGTTGTAAGTGTTAGCTACAGGGCAAAATTAGATTTAACTCTATTTTCCCCTGAGTAGGGCTTGTTGGTTTAGGATGTCCAGAAAATTGTCATTGAGGTGTTGTATGGCATTATATTAGTGTATAGATGTTAATACGCCCCATTATAGAGTTTAAGAATGTAAATAAAGAGATCTTTGTTCAATATGAATAAATTCATAATGAAGTTAAGCAAGGTGGATTTGGAAGACTTAGTGAGTGGTGGCATATGGGATGGTGATCACTAAGGCAGATTTGTAGAATTTCTGATTGGGCTATGCTTTCTAGGGTAGTGGTTAAGATACAGTCTGGGACTGTTTCTGTATCACTAGATTTGATGAACCTACTAAGCGCATTGATTATATGGGGGAGATTGCAAAGGTGATATCAGGAAGAGGAGGTATTCTGGTTGGCTGCATAGAACAAATGATGTGAGAAAGTCCACCTGACACTGACATCTCACAGGCAGATGAGTTTGTGGAATATATTAGATGATTCTTGTGAAAGTATATATTTCATTGTGGATGGGGTAGTTTTGTGGTTAGGGGAATGTAATGACCTGTTAATTCAACTGTTCCATGGCTGGTGATTTATAAGGGTATTTTTAGTATATCAGCATTGGAGATGGAGAGGGTTGTCTTGGAATAGAGATTCAGTTGCAAATCGTTTCAAGTATATAACTGCCATGCCACTTTGTCTTTTAGTGAGTCTGGATTCTAACAACATTGTAGCCTACTGAGAGTATTTATTAATTGGAAATGTTTGATTTCATAGGTTCATAGGTTCATAGATTAGTACTAAGCTAATTGCCCTTGCGAGCCATTTTAAGCTTAGCCAGTTATCCCTTGTGAGACTCAAACCCTGCACCTTGTGTTTGTAAGGCAAACACCTTAACCATTAGGCCACCCACCCAACCATGACCTCATAGGTAAAGTACTAGGTTAACTGTCCCTGCAGGCCATTTTAAGCTTAGCCAATTTCCCTCAGAGGTGAGAATCAAACCCTGTACCTTGTGTTTGTAACGTAAACATCTTAACCATTATACTAACCCCCAAACCCAAGTAAAGTTTCAGTTAGTTTTCTTGAATCAGGGCTACAGAGGACAATCGAGGTGTGAAGTGATTCTAGTTTATTCCACGTGCTTTTGATGTAGAGATTGAATAATCTGAGTGTCACAAGTAGAGGAGAGAAGTTGCTAGTATTAAAGTTCAAATCCATAGATGTTGACCTCTAAGTTGTTGCAGATTCATTGCTTGGATTAGGATGAATATCACCACTGAGTAGTAGCTGTATCACTGTAACATGAGTAGTATGCTTATTGTGGTACATGGGTTTTAGTATTTATTTAGGAGGACTAAGGTGATTAGTATAGTTGATGGGAAGGTAGAGGGATTTCAGTAGTTGGAAAAAAGTTAGGTTAAAACCTGAAGGAAGGATGGTAGCGTATGTCGAAGTATGCATATAACTATATAAATATGGTGGGAAGCTTTAGTAGAATATGATATGAGGTCATGGTGATAAGAAATGGAATGAGATACCAATAATAAAATAAAAGCGAGTGCTTTGAGGTGGATATTGGGATGAAGAGGATAAATTAAAATGACTGAGAGGTAGTAGACAGGTTAGGTGCCTATTACAGTCGGGGTGTGTAAAAGCAAAGCTGCAAATATTAATAAAAATTACATGTAATATATTAAGGAATGTAATTGCACAGCTGTAAAATAAATTTAAACAATACATTGAAAAATAGATAGCCAAAGTAAATGATGGCAGAGCTGTTTTATATGGAAAAGTGGAAAGAGTATTGACAAATGTAGAACACTCATGTGACATGCCATCATTTGGGCATGTCCACAGGAGACAGAAAGCATGTGACATATGTGACAACATTTGAATATGCTAACAGAAAGAGATATCATGTGGCATGCCAATATTTTGACAAGATCATAGAAGAAGATGAAAGTTTCACTGCAATGGTTTGATTTACTGACCTTCTGTCCACATCCATTGTCTACCTACTGTCCCCGTAAATCTCATGGCTGTATTCTGATCTATTTCCATATGGAGACTTTGCTCCATTTTCTCATTTTTTTGTTTCACAGAGCAGTACTTTCTTCATTTTGTCCAAAATTGTGTCCTTTCTAGCTGTCGCTTCTGTCCTGTTTTTTCCCTTCTATCATTTTTTTCCTCTACAGCCAGAACTCCCAAGTGCATGGTACCTAACTGCTTTTTTAAGTAAGTATACAATAATCGTGACATGAAGACATTATTAGAGTATAAAAAAATAGTGTGGCAGTTAAAATTAAATGCAACTGTCCCACCAGGTATCAATGACCATATATCTTTGATTAGTGTGCTAAAACATAGGGCACAGGTATTACAACTGGTTTTAGTTAACCAGAAGAATATTTGATATTATCACATTTTTAAAAATGTTTTAATTATTTAGATTTATAGATTAGTATTAGGCTAACTGCCCTTATGGCAATAACCCCATGTGAGAATCAAACCCTGCACTATGTGTCTGGAAGGTAAACACCTTAGCCATTATGCCAACCTCTATAAAATTGTTACAATATACACTGATTAGTATTACCACCTCAAAGAGGTTCTCCGGTTCGATCCTCGGCTGGGGTGCCTTCTGTGCAGAGTCTGCATGCCCTCCCTGTGGTTGCGTGGATTTCCTCCGGGTACTCCGGTTTCCTCCCACATCCCAAAGACATGCTGTAGGTGGATTGGATACTCTAAATTGGCCCTGGGCATGAGTCCATATGTGTGTGCCTTCTGTGGAAGGTTGGGCACCTGGCTGGAAACTCGACACCATAAAAACTTTGCTGCAAATCATTAGCAGACAGGTGATCCGCTGTGATGACCCCTATCCAGGAAAAGCTGAAAGAAGAAGTGTGTATTGATGTTTAAAAATTTTTATTGTAATTTTATTTTGATATACAGTTTTAACATACTTTCTATGTCTCGACTAGTCCTTTAAGGCTGAGCAAGCAATTAAGTTGCGAAGAGATGTGATTGGATATCGTTTACTAGAAATACTTTGTGCAGCATGATTATGTTTTTATTTTCTGATGATGTCCCAGGAAACTGAGGGAAGAACGTTCTAAGTATTTTACAACATAAGTTTTGTTTATGGACTTCCTACTTCATTTTTTAGTATAGATTACTGTTTCGTTCACAGTACAATACTACTACTTAAGTAAGTTCTGCAGGAGGGCTATTCCTTATCCATCTCACATTGATGATATTCAGTAATAAATCTCCTTCACCCAGGAGTCTCTGCAGGAGGGCTATTCCTTATCCATCTCATGTTGATGATATTCAGTAATAAATCTCCTTCACTCAGGAGTCTAGGCTAAACATTACCATGCATTCTGGAATCTTCAATGCAAACTACAAAGTCTTTGGAAGCTGAAGCCAGTTGTGATAAAAGCTGATGCTGATACATGCCACTGTCCATACTTCACATCTTCTTTTTCATCTCATTTACTATAAATGGGCGGATTGTTTGGAATATATGTCATGTGTTCATGACATCAAGTTTATTCTTTTTTGGAGGACCTACAGGATCAAGCAAAGGGCTCCCCCATGTCTGCAGCCATCTGGTCTATTCATTCTTCCCTGGGATGAGGGCTAGGCTTCAGTGACCTGGCTAGGAGCCCTCCACCCCATTCATTCCCTGAGCAGTGAGTTTTAGCCAATTCCTTCCCCTTATGAAGTCAATTGTTGGGTACTAGGGATTGGGTCAGTTTGCAGATCCTGTAGACTGTCCTACACTGCCCCCCAAGTGGTTTGCATGCTACACTATGGAATAATTCTAGGGGGCACATGTTTACCACCAAGAATATAATTTGAAATATCAGAGTCCACATACATTGAATAAAAAATAAATAAATAAAAACACTGATCCAAGAGGACTGAAACACAAAATATTAGAAGAAACACAGAACTCATGGTTTTGCAGCCCCTCTACACAGTGCCCCACTCCCCCTGCTAATTACATATACCAACTTCAAGATGGCTCTACAACGGGTAAATGGCAAAATTCCTTGACTCCAACTGTTCGTGATCTTGTACAAACGTAATGGCAGCAGAAACAATCAACTGATTTTCAATCACATTTATCAGCCGAACAAAAAAGTTCAATATTATTAATGTTCGATTATATAGAATGTTTCCTACCATACACACTAAGTATCCTCACTGAGCAGCAAACAACTTGCAGCATTTGCACACTAGACTTTTTGCTGTGAGCAATTCATCTGCACTCCTGTAGGTGTCGCTTGTAAGCAAGATAAGTCACTAGCTGCTCACTCCCATCATCCCCTGCTCTGTCTGTCCAGTACTCATGCAACTAGTCAAACACGAGTTGTCTGGGACAGATAGAGCTTTATGCATTGATGTCATGAGGCTGCAGCGCACTGAGGTGATTCTTAACAGCATCCTGATTCTTTAAGGCCTCATGTTAGCCAACATCACAAAAAACACATTACCCTCTTAAAAATAGTGCTGACATCTGGGATTTGATTCCATTATTGGACTTAAAAGACAGTGGTCCATGTTTTATACTCATATCACTTGGAATAATGTGATATCATGGATGGGCTGACAGATGTTACCAGACAATTATTTAGAATTTTCAGGCATACTTTCTTTTCCCTACACAACCCAGATCCTTCTTATTTAAATTAGCTGTTTGTACCCCATTTGTAGGCAAGGTCTTTTAATTTGCAAGGTGAGGGACTGGTAGCTGTTACAAATATTCACATAAAAAACATTGATTTGTCTACTTTGCCCTAGTTGTCTAGAATAACCTATATTCCTTGGCTCTGAAATGGAATTCTGAGGTCTCTGTTAAGAGGTCCTTCAAGCACTACCCATATAAGACAGTCTACTTAACACATGCAAAGGTTACTTTTTTTACATTTAGCAACTAATTTTAATTATTATTTTACTATGCAAGCAGTTTGAACCTGATAGTTTATATAGAGATTTAATTAGTAGAATACTTACATTCTAAATATCTAAATATAATAAATACAAATAAAAGAATATTTTTATAGTTGCTCAGACTTGAACTGATTATCAATGGATAATCAAATTAGATTGGTGGTATTACTACCACGGAATAGTAAAAAGAACATATGAACAGTCTTCTGCTTTAAGATTAGCACTCTGATTCTCTGGAAACTTGTATCTAAAAAGCATGGTCTTAGTTTTGTTAGTCCTCAGATAGAGTCCAGAAGAACACTACAGGGAGATAGCTCATCTGATGTCAACAAAAGTCACTGTATTACCTTTCTGCCAGATTATCTGATGTCAACAAAAGTCACTGTATTACCTTCCTGCCCTTCCTCTCATCTGTTCTAGGGAAGTGAATTCTTACTCAGTTCCTCCAGGAATGTGCTCTGCAGATAAGATTGAATGATAGGGAGAGAAGTATCATCTGTAAGGATGGTAGGAAGGTGACAGAGTATTAAGTACCTAGAAGAGTAAGAGGACAAATGTTGAGCTCTATGGAACATCTATGACCAATGTCAGTGGTAGGGATGGTACCTAGAAGAGTAATGGGACAAACACTGAGTCCTATGAAACCTCTATGGCCACTGTCAGTGGTAAGGATGACCTCATCATTCCTTCGGATGTACCTTACCCTTGAAGATTATCTACCAGCACTAAGGGAGAGATAATATGATGACAGAAGTTCAAGAAAATGGCGATGGCTGACCAGATCAGATAGCTTCATGAGGTATGAGAACAGTTATCTGAACAACCTCACTATATTTAGATACCAGAACTGTATCTGTGCCATGACCTGATCTAAAGCTCTCTTGTGCTAAATATCAAATAACTATTAATAAAGTGTTGCAGCCACAGACAAAGTATTCATGTAACTTTCAGGGGTGGGAGAGGAAGCACATAATGGCATAACTACCGAGAGCATGTCCTTTGATCAATTGACTAACTGGTGTTAAGAAAATATACAGCAATCTGAAGAATTACTTCATTGACCTCTAACACAGCCAAAGGAAAAGATAATGGATACAAATCATTAAGTTCAATAAACATTAAAAATTTTAGAGGGTCAGGCTATCCTTATATTCCATACTTCCCTGTGTATCTGTATGAAATAACTTTTGAGGTTGCTCAGACTTGCACAGTAACATAAATTTCTGTACAACTAAAGTTCAGTGATCTCAGATTTAGTACAGGCTTGAATCATTCAAGAATATGACATCAATTGGCTTAGATATAGAGAAAGCCTTTGATTCCCTAAATTGGGACTATTTATTCAAAATTCTGGTGTTATTTGAATTTCCTCCTTCCTTTGTTCATCTACCAAAGAATAAATATACAAATAATTTAGCATATGTTAAGCTAGGTCCTTTCACCTCTGAATCTATACATATAACAAAGGGTGCTAAACAAGGGTGTTCCATGTCACTGATTCTATTTGCTTTGGCTATTGAAATATTGGCAGATTCAATTTGTAACAATATAAAAATCAAAGGAATAGATGTTTATGAACAATACAATTCTAAAGTAATGCTTTTTGCTGATGACATATTATTAACATTATCCAATATAAAAGAAACATTAGAAGAATTAGATAGTTTAATTGACACATTTTACAGGTCTTCAAGACTCCATTTCAATAAATCTAAATCAAAATTGTTATTTTTACATAAAAAAAGAATTGCAGACAAAAGGGAATCACATTATTGGGAAATAAGAATCTACCTTAAAATATCTAGGAATTGAGTTATACAAGGATAATAATGAATTAGTCTCAAAAAACTACAATAATATCATCAACACAATTACAATCTCTGTGGAAAAATGGAACAAAATAATATTAACATTTGAAGATAGACTGCAGTTAATAAAATGGTTTTACTACCCAAGATTATATAAAGCTTTGGCAATTCAACTATTAACAGAAAGGAATATACTCAAACTGTTACCAGAAAGGAATATACCCAAAGAAATAAACTCATGTTTAATAAAATTTTTATGTTTTCCCAAAAGAAGCAGAATAGCGTTAATATATCATATCAGACCATGGAAACAGGGAGGATTAAACTTTCCTGATATAGAAACATATATAAAAGCATCAGTATCTAAAACAATCTCAGACTGCATAAGTTCAAATTATTCTGCAAACTGGAAAGAATTACTAACTGTAATATCAATAAATGAATTTGATATACAAAAAAACAAATTCAAATAGATAAAAACAATTTGCCATGGAACATATTATGTATTAGAATGCAATATAACATAACTAAGCCCACTAAAACTCATATGATTAATTATTACATTGACAAAATTCTGAATACAAATTTAGATTTAAAAATCTGGTTTGATCTTTTAACACCATTCATAGTTACAAAGAGCTATCCACCTAAAATATACAGAGAAATAATTAATTCCTGGGAACAGAAAGGATTTGTTTGTTGGTTTCAATGTATCAAAGAACTAAAAGTTCTGGATATGCAAACAATAGAAACAACATACACATTTCCACAACAAGACTGGCTAACTATGCAAAGCATTCTGACATATTTGCAAGATTTATGTAGAATAATTAGTAATTCTTCATTTAAAGAAATACCTAAATGTACGAAATACATATATGAAATCATATATAATGATTATGACATGGGAAATAGTATTAAGAAATTTTACAAGATATTGATAAATTATAAAATAACACCAAAATCCTCATATTGGAATTATATAACAAAAGGACACTCATTACAGCTAACTGAAGAAATTAATTCAAATATTTTATTATCAATAAAACATACATCCTTTACACAATACTGGAAAGCTTTTACTTGGAAATGCTTGTACACAGCATCCTTAACTCGAGATAGAATTACTAAAATTAATTCTTCCACAAAGGGAATATGTTGGAGGTGTGAGCAAATGCACAATGCAGATTGGAATCACATTTATTTTCGACTATGTTAAAATTAAGATATTTTGGAATGGTATTAAAAACCTTTTACAAGCTTTATTTAATGAATCATTTAACTTATCTAAAGCTCTAGTATTATTAAATGTGTACAAAGGTCCTCATTTCAATGAGTCAAATATGTATGTAGTACGGACAATACTTGCAATCTCAAGGAAGTGTATAACAAGAAGATGGAATACAAAGACAGTACTGACTTTGGAAGACTTCTACAGCCTACTGAAGACCACGGCATTGTTGGAAATTAAAATTAAAGAATTAAGGATTCATCCTAAGCCATTTATTAACAATCCATGGAAAAAAGTCTTATCATTGATTGGCACTTTAAATAACTGAACAGTTACACTCTGATAATTGGATTGCTATACCTATAAAGTAATTGTATATATTGAGGTCTGTTATAGTGTCAGGCTGATGTAAATAGTGTACATAGTCATTTAAGATTTTATATACAAATACTATGGAATTTATTCAACTGTATTTGAAAAATAAAAAAAAAATTGAGAAAATCAAAAAAGAATATGACTTCAGTTTAGGATCTGACAACTCAAAACTTGAAGAATATTTCTTTAAATAAAGAAACATTTCCTTTTTGGTAAATGTTGGGGGAAATACCTGGTTACAACATTCAAGAATTTTGCGAGTAACTTGTCAGTGAAGGCTGACCCATGTTTCAAATTACAGAAAGGTTGATGGAAGATGTATAGGCAACAGCTGAATATGTTAGATTTGGATCCTTGTATTAACAAGGTAAAATAGAAGTTTACTGACAATTGCCAGAAGCAGTTTGATGGACTGATATCCAAAGTGGAGGCTGATATGGATGGCAATAATAACATATTTAAGTTAAGGAAATAAAGAGATGTTAATAAATGTGGGATTCAGGGGATGGTCAGTGGTGTTCCAGATTCTTTTAAAGGCACTTATACTTGTTTCTTTTGATTGAGAAAATTGTTTCAAAAGAGTTAAAAATAAGTGGGAGGTTGGCATAACGGTTAAGGTGTTTACCTTGCAAACACAAGCTACAGGGTTTGATTTTCACGTGAGGTAATTGCCTAGGCTTAAAATGGCCCACAAGGGCAATTAGCCTAGTAGTAATCTATGAACCTATGAACCTATGAAGTAATAATCTCCATTGCTGACCTCACAAAATTACTGGATAAACAACCCACAGATCTTACTTATATGATATATGACATCATGAAAGCAAGACTTTCATTTTTTGAGTGATCTAAGTTAGAGTGTAGGCTCTACATCTGAAATTATTTTTATTTTGTTTGCACCCCCCCATTCCACTTAGTGTTGATGTCTTTTATAGCCCTATTAGTTAATTAGCCCATCCACTCCTGCCTCTACCCTTGTTGTCTAAGGAGGGGTCCAGATAAATTTTGCTTTAAACTAGATCGTATGACCTTATGGCCTACAACCTCTAAGAATACCAGTCCCCCCACCTGTCCAGGAAAGGCTCTGATCAAGTCTTGCTATAACCCTGAAGGTGGGCCCTCCCCCTTCCAGGAACAGAAAAGACGTCTGGTCTGCAACTCCCAAGACTGGTATCTCCTCATTAAGACACATAATATTTGGTCAGGTAGCATTACATACATGGCAACGATTGGTAAGTTTGAGACACAGGTTCACAGATTAGTACTAAGCTAACTGCTCTTGCGAGCCATTTTAAGCCTAGCCAGTTATCCCTTGTGAGACTCAAACCCTGCACCTTGTGTTTGTAAGGCAAACACCTTAACAATTAGGCCACCCTCCCAACCCTTCCATAAATGGGTGGATTGTGGTTGGCATCACAGTCATTGGCACCCTGGATGTCAGCTTGTTCATGCTCCCCAAATTACATTGTAATGGTAACCTGCCAGCAATTACAGAAACCCCTAGAACTGCTATAACTACACCCTATCTGTTCAGACAAGGACTGGTTATGTTGCAGAAATGTGTTTTCTGGGAGGTAAGTAAACTTAATGAACTGGGACATATCCTATTTGGCAACAGAAATCCTGGTTCTCCCCCCTTGAGATGAATGAGCTAATGTATGCCACTCATTCTTCTCCCCTACCCAGGTCCACCAAAACCACTAATCAAATGTGGGTCATCTGGGTATAAGTCAGGGTTCCATTCTTCTATGCCATATAGCCAATGTTATTTATGAATGTCTGAAGTGAAACCATGCTCTGGAGGGTCTTGTATCATTGACATAATGTACCACCTCATCAAGATAAAATTACTTCAGTGGATCCCATGGATAGGATAAATGACATCACTGAAAACTTCATGTTTGATTTTTTCATTTTGCTTGAACATTCAAATTCTTATGTTTATATGGCACTAAAATAGAGAGATGGGAAAATAGTCAATGGAAGTTTTAGCCATTTTAACAGCATCAGCAGTATTGACAGCATTTTGTAATGGTCTGATATCTTTGCAATCAGTCTTTAGAACATCTGATATTTATGGTGTCAGTGGCTCAACAGCTGGCATACTCATGTTTGATTTTGCAATATCAGGAGGCTCTGGGTTCTAGACCCAGGTGGTTGGAATAATGTTCCAGTGCAGTGCAGTATAGTTAGGTGGGTACTCCTGAGTGTGCCATCCTTTTGAAGAGATGTTGAACAGAAGTCCCACTTGCCCGGGTTAGTGGTAGCTCACATTCAAATTAAAATATACCATGGCACTTATCAAAAAGAGGGGTTGTTCTATTCATACACCATAATATTATCCAATTTTTTACATTATTTAAGCTATCATATTCATAGCATTTGTGCTTTCAGTTTTACATTAATAATATCAATATTTCTATTCCTGGATACTTCCCATTTAGCATCTATATCAGAACAGCGAATGTTAAAAATAGCAAATGTTATCCTGTCGAACTATAAAGTTTGAAAGCCAAAAATGTCGAAGTCACGGATCAGCAATTTTTTTTCCCAGGGAAAAAAATTTGCTGATCCAAAAAAAAAAAAAAAATACAAACAAAATAAAGTGGGGGGCTTTGCCCCCACACCCCCCAGCTTAAATATACCAACTTCAGGATCGCACCACAGTGGAAAAAACAGTGAAATCCCAAACATGGCCCAGAGATTTTTTCCATTGGAAAAAAAAAATCACTGTTCCATAACTTCGACATTCTCAGCTTTTGAACTTTACAGTTCGACAGAAGAGTGTTCGCTGTTTTCAGCATTTGCTCTTCTGATAGGGAGACCCCATTTATACAGATTTTTTAAAACTTTATCCACAACATTTCATTATTTTTACATTAAAAAAATTCATTACATCTCATCCTTCAAAATCTTTTTGAAAGACTTCCTAGCTCAACACTAGTATAAAATATATGCCTTAATGTGAACAAATACCTGTTCATACCTTACATCTCCTTTACTCTGCCTTCTTTACTCATTTCTTTACTTCTATCATTTTTTCTCCCCTGGCTTTCTTTATAAACATGACACACACTTGCTTTTCTCTCACTTCATATTGCAACTCCTGTTTGCATTATACTAACTTACTTTTAATTTCTCTATAACTGGATAAAATCTCTGTTATTATGAAATCAGTGTCATATAACTTGCATCTATTCTTAACCAATGTTTTCATATTATGTCAAATTTGATATAATTATTTAAATTGTATTTTTTGTATTATTTTTAAACACTGTAAAGTTATTTTTCTTAAAATGTTTTGTAATACTTTGCAGATTTTTTACCTGGACCTTTACTGAAAAGGGGCTCTTACCCAGTCAGACTTTCCCAGTAATCAAATGTCAACAAATAAATAAAATCTCCTTTTCTCTGTTACTTTATATTCCATATTACCTTTTGCTGGTAATTTTATCCAGTAAAATTTTCCACAGAACCCCCACCCCACCTAATAAAACATCTCAAAACTTTTCCTTTTATTTTTGCAGCATTTACTTCCTTTTTAAACAAAACAACGTTTTATTAATTTTAAATTAAAGGGTGTACAAATTATTTAAAGATAAATAGAACAAAATCATAACTACTTACAGATATCCACAACAAAATCAAACATAGAAGACTAAATCATTAAAATGTATCAATTAAATCACTTAATAAACCAAAATCAAAAAGGGTAAGTAATATTTAAAGTTCTTATTTTGGCAGCTGACAATTTATTTACAGACATTTTTTTGCTAAATGAAGGAAGTTAGTGTAAGAAAGAAATAATATTTTTCCTTTTCCCAATTCGTTGTGACTATTTTTCTTGCTATAGCTAAAATGGACCAAAGGAGAAGCACCTGAGCCCTAGGAATGGAATCAGGAACTGGAGCCTTAACTAAGAACAAGGAGTGAGAAATGATACAATTATTTGTCAACAAAGCTTGGGCAAAATTTCTAAATTCAACCCAAAAGGAGTTACTATTTTACAATCCAATATCATAGGAAACCACTCTGTGTTAGAGATTTCATTACACCTCCAACAATTAATTTTCCCAAAGTTAAATATTAAAGCCCAAATTTAACCCAAAAAGGAGTTACTATTTTACAATCCAATATCATATGAAACCAGTCTGTGTTAGAGACTTCATTACCCCTCCAACAATTAATTTTCCCAAAGTTATATATTAAAGCTGCTTTATGTTCAGTTAAAAAAGCTCTGTGAAAAAAATAGCATGTATATATTTTCCAACAAAGAGAAGAAATAGATTTTCCCACAGATTTAAGAATTAAGCATTTATCTTCATCAGAAAAGGCATTTTCATTAATCTTAGATGAGTAATTCCAAAACAATTAATCCGTGGAGCCAAACTCTTTTCTTATTATGCTTTAAATTATTGACATATATGATTTATTCTTATGTGAGTTACTATTGATTCTGAAAAAGTCAACTATCTTTGGAATATGTTTTGTTTGAAAATCCATGGAGATTTTGATTTTATTGCTAACATATTTTACAAGATTGCATAGTCAATCAATTATAATTTTTTAAACAATGTCTTGCAAGAAGATAATCTGTATTATGTGATTTATTTTATATTAATAATTGTTGCCAAAAGATTAAATTTGCAACCCTAAGGTCTAGCATTTTGTTTATATTAAAAATTCTCAAACAGCCAGTGGTAGTTGATATAGGCAAGAATAAAAACAGTAAATCTTTAAATATAAAACTAGAATGCCTGAATCTTTCAAAAATTTTAAGGGTGTAATCAGTGAAGGGAGAAAATTTGTATTTTGTTTTTCAAGATCCAGTAAAATATATTAATTCCAAATTTAGAGAAAGAGTCTACAACATAGCTATTATCTATTAATCTTTTTATAAATGATTTCCAAGTTGATTGGTAAGAGGAATTTATCTATAGAGATATTAAATTGAGAATTATGGATTTGGCATATAATTCAACATTTGGAAAACTTAATCCACCTTATTGCCAACTTTTATTATGTCAATCACATGATATTTCTGGTTTATTGGGAACCAGAGAAAATTAAAAAGAATAGAATTTAATTTCTTAATTTTTTAAGCGGGAGAATAGCAGCATTTTACTTCTTCATTTAATTCTTTCCAATGATATACAAAGTCATAGTTTCCTTGACCATATTATACCATTCATTTTTATTTACATCCATTCCATTAAATTTTAACTTCCATAACTTAACTCACATGTCCACATTCGTTCCCTGCTTACCGCCTCTTTTTTTAATCCTTCATTTTTCCATATTTCTTCATATTTTGCATATAACGCTTTTCCTATCATTTTTGTTTCCTCACTTTTACATTCTACAAAGTAGTTGCCTAGATGCTAAATGCACTTCATGGCTTTATTTTGCATTAAAACCTGCTTCTTTCTTTTTATTATATATCTACACATTTTAAATGGGTTCAATCTTGTCCCCCAAATAAAACTGAAAATTGTTACTAACAGTTCTTTCTCTATATTAGCTAGACACATAAACTCATTAAAATATGCAGTTATGTCTTTTTCTTAAGTGATAAATAAAAACATTTCCAGCAAATCTCCACTATCCTACTATACTCTCATTCTCTCCAAATTGAATTCCCAAGACAATGATTTATTTTCTGGTACAGTATATCCCATTCATTTTCTTAATTTCAGCAAATTAATTTCTATTCAAATTGCTTTACCTTAATCCAGGTTTTATTAACAATTTTTAATTTTTTACTACAGTCTTAATCATCTAAACCCGGTTCTAGTTGCAATAACCAAATCATTTTCATATAAAACATATAGGTATTACAATTCCTTTCTTCATCTCCCATCTTGCTTTTGTCATGCTATAAGTGCACATTTGTATTATCATATTCAACATTTAATTAAAAAAAAGTTTCACACTCAAGAGATGCCCTTGTTTAACACCTGTATTGATTCTTATTTTAGGTTCATTGGTTGTTATTCTGTATGCAGTAAAGGAGAATATTAAGGAGCTTAGCCCAAATTTTCAATTGCCCCAAAACATTGAGTAAGTGACTTGCTCAGAATTGCACAGCTGACGAATGAAACTGGAAAGATACAAACCCTGAACTTGGTACAGGAAGCAGCTTTTTAACAAGTTAGAACTTTAGTCCTCTGTGTTAACTTTCCATCTTTCCATTTACTGTAACTTTCACCCTGGACTTTTCATAATACATTCTTATTACATTCACTACCTATTCCCCAATCCCGTATGCCTCTAATATCTTCCATATTTCCTCATGCCTCACCCTGTCAAATGCTTTTGCTACATAGCATGTTAGTAATATTGCTCCTTGTTTTCTTTCAAAGTCATATCTACCACTTCTTTAGAATTACTAACATTTCTTTCACTTCTCTGCCTTTTACGCCATAGGTTCATAGGTTCATAGGTTGGAACTAGGCTATCGGCCCTAGGGCCTATACAAGACTAGCCATAACAATTTCCTGGCTATTTCTTCCCACACTATTTACTTCCCTGGACCCCTGATGCCAAAAAACACATCCCCTATAACTTCATCAAATGATTTTGCATCCTTTTTTGCAATATACAAATATTTACTAGTGTTAATGGCTTGTAATTGTTATATATTTTTTAATTTTTCATATTCATTTAATTACCCCAACATATACTTCTTATTTTATCCCTTTTTCCAACCACTCACTCAATATTTTAATGAGCACTCTGTTCACTTTCATCCTTTTCCTTATAATATCCCTAACTTAGTTCATACATTCATGCTGCTAATTCATCCCTTTTTCATGTCATGTATAACAACCCTCCCATGTATTATTTCCTCACCCTTTAAGCGAATTCATACCCTGAACAGGCCTTATTTCCCACTGACTGTATAACCTTCCTGTCCCATATTGCCTCACTTCTTTCTCTTTTCTCCTTCATCATATATCTTGTGTCCAACCAATATATCACATCCATATTTAATTTCATACACCATTCAATCACTAACAAATTCCTGATATAGTCTTCTTTCGGCTGTTACCATTAGGGGTCACCACAGTGGATCAGCTGTTTCCATTTCCTCATATAATTTTGAATATTAATTACATTTTAATAGTAATATTCCAATATCACCCTTTTCATTTCCTTGCATATTTCTTACTCTAGTTTTTATTTCTTTTTTATTCTCATAACTCCCCTTCAATTTATTTTTCACAATTTTTGTTCTTGTGCCTCCTGAGTCTCCATCTATCCATCTACTTTTAAATACTGCAAACTTGCATCTGATGCCTCTTTGTCAGCAAACTATCTCCCTCTTTATGTACCCCATATTTTCCAGTATTTTCTGCATTCTGCTCTTCACTTATTTCTCCATAATGCTTTATTCTTGAAAACGATCTTCAATTACTTTTTCATCTAATTATTCCTCTCTTTTATTCTTAATTTTCCTTTCTTGTACTATCAAAGGGTAATTAATCCATTAATGTCCATTTTGATTACATTTTCTACATACTGGTTTACAATTTCTAGTAGTATGTCCCCTCTCCCCACACTGTCTACACCTTCTTTTATTACAGTCTTGTACCAGCTGTGCTGTTTCTTCAAAAAAGCTTTATTTTATTTTGCATTATTATGTTTATTACTTGCTCTATTGCTTTATTTTTCTTCACTCACATTCAGTGTTACCTATACTTCCCAATATCCTGTCCAAACGTTTATTTCATCATACAATGTCTTATTTATTGCAAGCATACAAAAAAGAGGTCTTAATTCCTAGTTTTCTACATTTGATACTCTGAAATATACATTTATTTTTCTTTCTTAAATGTATCCTTCATTTCAGAAATAGAATGTCTTCCTATGCTAATGGCATGGTTTTTCTCTACTTCATTTGTAAAGAATTTTTCTATCAAATAAGTTTTAAATGTCAATTCCCCAGAGTCTTCATTTTGTAAGTAAATTAATGCATTTTAAATCAAAGCCCAAGATTAAAATATTATACTTAATATCATATTTAATTGTGTTATTGTTTTTGTTCTGATTATTGCTATTGGTCATTTTCTCCGGATATTCATTCAATATTTCTTTACAGGCCAGTGCTTCCCTTCTTCATGCATCGTGTTGTCCCTGCCTGACTCACAATTTCATCATACGTCTGTAGTCTTCTTTCATTGTTGTATCAATTCTTCTCACTTTATCCTGTTGCAGGTCCACATCATTAAAACTGCCTTCCACACCAGCTGAGCATACACCCTGATTTACATCAACATTTGTTTCTTTGTTTAACAGCTTTTTATCAGCATTTTTCAGAAACTTTATGTTCCTCCAGTGCCATTTCTACCATTATATTCAAATCAATCTAATGTCCATCTTTATACTCTTCCTGCTGGATTAAATTCATTAAGACATTGTGTAGCAGGTCCCTGTCCATCAAAACTGGTCCAAAATTCCCCTCTGCCATTTCTGTATCAGGTTCCATAGGCCTTGCAGTATCCTCAGCTTTGAAACTGCTGTCCTATGTCATGTTGCAAATGTCTGTGCCCAGAAGCAGTCTTCTGCCACCATCTAGTGTCTCTCTACAAAACAGTATGGGTTGCTTTAGTTATGCATCTTTTGTATGATATTTACACATTTTGTACATCATATCATACCTTATATTTTATAGTCCTTATAACACACAAATTTATACAGTATAAGTTTCTGTAAAACAAACATTCTTCTTCACAAAACATTTCAAATCTCTTGTCAGTAATTGCATACATTTTTCTACATTTCCTGTGGAAATACAAAAATATTTTTTGTTATGTTCTTGAATCAACTTTTCCTATCTCTTTTAACATCATTTACTTCAATGTTCCACATCTTTGTCTTTTCTCATACTTTGCCTTCCATACTTTCACATTCCCTATACTTTTCTTTTACACTATTTCTTCCCATATATAATCAAATTTCTGAACAATAACATTATTACTATACTTTTTTCATGTATTATGTTAACATCTAAACTAAATACATTAAAAAGGATGTATTAAATGCATTAAACTGAACCACATATTTTCTTTCATATTATATACTATTCCCCTTTTCAGTGGATTAAAAAATATCTAATATTTATTTTTCTATAAGTCTAAGAAAAGTATCTACACCACCAGGCAAGCTAATTTCTACAAAACTTATGTTTTCAACATATAAAACTTTTTTCTTAAAGACAGTTAAAATACCTTCCACCACTCCATCGATCTTCTTATTTTTTCAGCAATTCTCTCCATTGTTTTAATACTCTTTTCCAAATTTCAGACCTCATGCAGTAATTTAATTTCTTGTGAAATAAATTCTCTCAGTCTGCACCACTTCCCCCAAATTCTTTGCTATTTTTATTTAAATATAAACATGCACTCCCTAGTAACTTCTGTTTTAAAAAACACTTCTCCCAGTCATTCTTTTTTTTGTCATTGATACTGACTCAACTGTATAAAATAATATTAATGTTGATCTTATTTTATTATTATCCTTCCATCTTGCTTCTTTTAGACCATTGTCCTAGCTTCTTATGACTACATTCATCACGATCACAAACAGCAACATACTCATTTGATACCCTTGTTTCATCTCCGATTTTTTTTTATTTTAATCTTTTCCTAACCGTCATTTACCACCATGTACACTCAAGATACTTTATGAATTTACTTAATAACTGCTGTCATATTCTTTCCTCTACCATATTGTTGCAAAATATTCCAGATTTTTTTGTAAATTTGACTATCAAATGGTTTTGCCATGTCGAAGGTCATAATTCTATCTTCAACAACCCCCTGTATTTTGTACTACCTTTTTCACTGTCACAAAGATTTTACTTAAATTTTCACAGTTATTACTTCACCCAGAATCCTCATCATTCTTTTCAGATTATTTTTTATAAAAATTATAACCTGCATTCCCTGGTGCTGTTAGGCTACATTTTTTATTTCTTCTTCTTCCTTTTTCATATAAGATGATTATACCCTCACATGTTTTTTCATATTTTATTTGTTCTTTTATCCATTCATTCATTAATGCCAAACCCACCTTTTTGACTCAGTCATTTCCTTACAAAAATCATATATTAAAGCATTGGGCCCAGGTGTAGAGTATTCCTTCCCTTCATTTGCCACTTTCTTGAACTTCTTTCATATAGTTTCTTTTTCTGTTTCATTTACTGCCCATATTTTCTTTTTTTTCCACTTTCCATATACATTTTACAGCACAGTTCAGTGTAATTCCTCCACAATATTATCAATCTCACCCTGCTTATATTTTAATTCTCCATCCTTGTTTTCCATAAGCTTCATTTTTGTTCATTATATTCAATGTCATTACCTGAAAGGAGGGATGTTTCTTTTTTTCTTTGAAAAAGAATGTCTGTCTGAACAGTAATATTATGTCTTCCTTATAATAGTCTAATAATTTTTCTCTCCTCTTTCTCATAGTTACTCCTTCCTACAACCAATAATTTCTCAAAATTTGCCTTTTATTTTTCATATTTTTCTTTTTTCTCTCAGTTCTCTCTGACTGAATGCAATTTATTTTCATACTTTGCATATATTAGTTACTGATATTTTATACTTTTGTAAAATGGTTTCATTGCTCACTTTTCCTTGCACAATTTCCTTCTTTCTTTTTGAAAATATTCATTATTTCACTTATTAAAAGAATTAGTGATAAATCCACAAGTCAGTCCTCAAGCAATTAGATTTTATTGCCACAGTTGGTACCTTGTCTATTCACCTTCTCAGGATGTGTTACTAAAATATAAATGCATGCAGTGTGACTTGTGGATTATTTTTTTTTTGGGAGGGTTTGTGTCAAGTTTCACTTATTACAAGTTAACCCTTTTATCTATATTCCTTCTTTTTTATTTCTTCATTTCCTCCTATGACTATTAACATAGCTCTATGGTCAGAAACCTTGCTTCCATATTTCTTCCATCAGCGCTTCTCATTTCCTCTGAATCTATTACATGAAATATTTCTGTCTTTAAATTACCATTTTTATATATAAATTCACTTTTTTTCTTAACTGTAATCTACCATTTTCACCACCTCTTTCATTATTTTAATATCCCGCACCATTCTGCCTTTTTGTTTCCTTAAATTACAATTAAAATTGCCTAATACAATTATAGGTAAGTTGATTACCAAAATGTTTATTTCCTCAAACTCTTTTCTCTGCCCGACATTTGTGTATACAATACAACTAATCTCACTGGCTTCATTTTTTTATTATTAATTACACACTAATGCTCTACCTGCCAACACTACTATCACATCTATGATTTTTCCTTCTTCATTTTTAACAAGCACTGCAATCCCAGAACATACAAGCTTCCCTATTATCCACATTACTCTTTCTCCCACATCAAATCAAACCTTTTCTTTTCCTTGTCTTAACACACCTTATGCCCTGTAAATAAAGTACATCTACATTAATCCTTTTACACCATTCAAATGTGATCATTCCTCTCACTTCATTCTTTCTGCTAATTATGCTTAGCTAAACTGTGTTAATGCTAACCTTTTCTTTTTTGTATCTTTTCTGACTACATCTCTTGTTTTCTTTTTTCTTCTCCTCAGCCTACCTCCTATAGACATTGTCTCCTGACTTTCTGACTGTCCACTAACCCCCATTCTCCTTCCGCCTCTGTGTCCAGTTTCACATATGTATTTTCCTTCAAACTGCCCTTCATTTCTTCTTTTCTGATATTTTCTCCTCCAGTATTTTCATTCACTTCTTGCTGTGCGTCAGTTTGTTTACCTATTGCCTTGATTTCTCCTTTCCTCATGTTCATTACCTGTTCAAGTTCTGTTTCTTTAACAGTTCTTCACCTTGATCTCTTTATTCAGTTTTTTTCACTGTCACTTTGTTCACTATTCCCCATTTTATGTATAATTAAGGGGCAATTCAATAAAAGTGGCCACCCCTCACATTTTCTACAATTTGGTGTGCAATTCTTCCTCAAATAACCACACTGACACTCTACAATTTTGTATAAGATGTAACAAATCACCACAAAATAAATTGTTTTGCTTGTCATCAGTATTTTGCATATCCTCTCTTTCCATTCACCACTATTACATTAAATATGCTGCATTTTGCTCAATTCTACATTCACAGTTACCCATACTTCCTAAGCATCCATCCAACATCTGTCTTCATCCATTAGTTGTTTTTGTCATACATTTTGACATACTTTTAAGAAATATTTTTTCAATTAATTTTTGTCTATGTTTAAAGTTTTAAACTGCACTGACATTTTTCTTTCTTTCTTTGTTTCTTTCTTCTTTTTTCATATTTATGTTCTACTAAACCTATTCTATGGACTTATTTTTTCACATTCATTTATAAGTTATTCTACAAACAAAAAGTCAAAAAAGTTACTTCATAAAATAATTCTGCTCATTAATTTTAAGGGATCTAATGTATGATCTATGTTCTAGAACTATAGTAGTTACTAAAGAAGTGTAAATGGTAAACTCTTCAGCACAACCTAGTTTTATGGTGGTAGTATTCTTTGGGTTCTAGGTCTTAAACTGGATTTTATAATATTGTCAGAAATGAAGAAACTAACAATGGATTTTTCTTTATTTCTTTTCAGCTTAATTCTTACTGCTGGATTTCTACTAAATATCAGCACTTGCCCCACATTACCTGGTGAATATTCTGTCCAACATTTTGTACCCGCTGCTTTTGTTTCCTGAAGCGATTAGTGCATATGATAGTTGTTTATACTGCACATTTCCTTCTTTATTTTTTCTGCCACATAGTCTCTTTCATAATTTCTTGCAGCTCTCCTATATAGCCCATCCTTAAAGGCAGCTACCCCACCTGCCAGATAAGCTCCCGTTTCATCTCTGTCATTCTTCTTCTCTCCTTAACTTTCTTATTCTGCTGTTTCTTTTCCAGTACTGTTTACTTCCTCTGAAAACAACATTTTGACTGTTGCCCTCCACTCCATTATTTCACCTTCACTTGGTTCATTCTCCTCCATAATTGACATTAAATCTGGTATAGCCAAGCCTCCTGAAGCCATGGCAGTGATTCCTCTATCACCATTTTAACAGAAACAGCTATTTCTTCCACTTCAAAATCCTCCCTGTTGTCTACAATATCATTGTTGCCTTCCATCATCAATGTGAACTCAAGCCTCAGAAGCAGCCCTGTGATGACACTTAAGGGCTTGGAACAGTACGGAAAGTTCTTTGGTATCCCAGTCAAATATCCCCTAGCCAATATGAATACTACCTCTGGTTTGCTCTGAAAACAGGTCACTAGCCTACCATGACTAAGCCAGTCAACAAAGCATTCATAAAATAAAATAAATAAATAAAAAGGACAGGGGAATATTGCCATTTGCCTATAGTAATAGGGTAGGGAACAAAATCGTAACATTGCTATAGTTAGTTGATAGTGTCAGTTGCCAGATATAAATAACTACAATAAGATTATGATTTTGTTCTAACATATACTTTCAAACCTCATAACATAATAGAAATTAACCTTCTTGTCATCCAAAATGAATACCTACAAGGGGATGTTAGCTATTTAAGTCAACGTTTGTTCCCTAACCTCATTACTAGATGAAAATTTCAGCATTTCCTAAGTATTCTTAATTCCTGTGTTATCAGTGCAAACTTTGTTGGAATAGAAATTATAAACATTTTTGCACAGAAATTAAAAACAAATGCAGCAACAAATCAAATAAAGAGTCCATACTGAAAAATGCCAATGTTCTAAAACTTAAACTTATAATCATTAAAGTAGCAAATATAATATCCTCCATTTTAACCAGTTGAATGAGACTCTCAATGACTTCATCCTGGTGATCAAACTCAAACCAAAAGTGCCTTCACTTCTCAATTATCCATTGGAACAACTCACAGACTGCCCACTCAGAAGTTTAAACAACAGGGGGGCGTGGCCAAGGATGAACACAGGATAGCAGCAGATTTCTTCAGCTCCACCAACATAACTACACTGACAGGAAATAATTACTTTAAAATTCAACTAATGTAATAATTTTCTTTCTAAAAACGTTTGGAATATCAGTATCTTGAATAATATCTAAAAAAGAAAGAAAATTTAAATAATTTTCCTGTCAGAAATCTTCTTGGAAATTTCTCTTTCATCACCTCTGTTCAGAATGAGTTCCAGTAAGGCTAACAGTCAGGATTCCAGCATCAAGAAAGAGCTTCAGTCTTTACTATCAACTATTCAGCAACTAACAACTAAAATGGACAGACTGGATGCTAAAATTGATAACTTTATAGAAAAAACCACAAAACAAATGGATTTGTTACATCAAGACTTACAACATCAGAAAGCTCAGATTACAGGTATAGAAGAGACTCTTAATGATATGGACAACAGAATTCAGGAAGAAGAAATTAACACTGAATTTTTATTGAAACAGAACACACACCTTCAATCCAAACTAGATGACCTGGAAAACAGATCCAGACGCAATAATATAAGGATTTTTGGACTGCCAGAAAATATAGAAGGTAACAACATTACTTCCTTTTTAAATACTTGGCTTCCCAAAACTTTAGATCTGTCAGAAGCATTTTCTTTTGGTATTGAAAGAGCCCATAGGTCTTCATATAATTCTAATACAAATAAAAAGTTTCCTAGATCAGTTATTGTAAGATTTTTATCATCTTATGACAAGGAGATGGTATTAAAATCTGCATGGGCTAAAGCACCTATAAAAATTAATGAGGCAACTGTGTGTTTTGACAATGACTATTCTTCCTTGGTAATAACAAAAAGAAAAGTTTTTTTGCCATTAATAAGAGAGCTTAAGAAAGCACAGTTCAAAACTCATCTTCTATTTCCCTCCAAACTAAAAATATTTTTACCAGATGGCCCTAGAATTTTTAAAGACTTGGACTCTGCTTTGCTGTATATTAAAAAAAATAAAATATTAGATAAAATAGAAGATATGGAATGGGCAAGTCCTTCGCTGAAGAGGATGGCAACAGGAACTTCTTGGAAGACTTCAGAGAAGCAAAAAAGACTAAAAAACAAATGACATGTTCTATATTTCTTTGAACTCTTTAATTACAGTTACTACATTTTCAAGAAAGCCACAAATATCTTAAGGATTTATTCAAAGTTACTTTTTTGTGTGCAAAGAACTAATTTTGTTTTATAAATAATCAAACTTTCTGAGGAACAAATAACCTGCTATGAATCAACTTGTTTCTCTTTGTGATAAAGAGACCTAAGGTTAGTAATTTGATACATTTCCTTTCTTCTTGTTTTAAATAAAGGCATTCTCTTGAAACTATACATTTAGAGAGGGTGGGGAGGGCAGGGAGAGGTTTGATGAAAATATGAAATAAGGGGAAAAATAATTTATTAGTTCTTTAAAATTATTTATGCTGTTTAAATACTGTTGCTAAATATTATACCAGGACTTAATTACTTAATACATGATTTCAAATAATATGTCATGATATAATTACAGTTAACTAGAACTAAAGTAGTTGAAAGTAATATATCTCATGTTCTACTTTATTAAAACAAACAGCAAGTAATATATCTTTGTAGATACTCTTTGTAGGTCCCTTTTCTCTCTCTCTCTCTCTCTCTTATCTATAAAGTTATATGCTTCTGATAATACTAATATGTGTATGTAATAAGATCTGTATGAGAAAATGAAATGGGGCATATAAAAATAAGTTGTGTTTACGTTAAACAACTGTAGGCTTGGTTTCACTGTCATAGAGACTGTAATGACTTGTAAAATGCTTCGAGAAGATTTTGCACTGTTTAGATTCATTTGTATTACAAAATGAATGTCAGTCACTTGCTTTTACTAAAATTCCCGCCAGAATGTTATGGGAGACAATCTGGGATGTGGGTTTCCTCGTGAATAGTGTCCTCGAGTCGTTTTAAAAGCTTCAACACTCAGAATACATGCAGAGAAGCTGAAAGCAGCCATTTTGAACTTTGACCCCTGATTTCACACTGACACATCGCAGATTCAAGAAGTAAACTGTTTCAGGAAGTAGAACTGCTGTAAATGCGACTTTGTGATGAAAAATGAACTTTATGACACCTAAATGTGAGTTTTTCTTTATAATAACTTACTTATTTAGGATGTAATTTATAAAATATAAAAGTTATAATGATTTTAAATGACTTAATATGCCATAGTAAACAAATGATATTTTAGAAGGCATAGAAGGTAAAACACATGTACACTTGTTTTTGAAAGCTTATATGACTGC
This sequence comes from Protopterus annectens, assembly GCF_019279795.1. NCBI lineage: Eukaryota > Metazoa > Chordata > Ceratodontiformes > Protopteridae > Protopterus > Protopterus annectens. Next base: position 1,540,228,771 of record NC_056726.1, read on the forward strand.
AGCACTTTAATGTATATAAATGCTTATGATTTAAACATATTTAATGTTATAAATCATTTGCCTTGACTAACAGACAAGTACATGTATCATTATGATTATATTTCAGAAGAAATTGTCATGTGACATATTTTAAAGCTGCAGTTCAGATATATAAAATACAGATGGCTTTCATCACAATGATTTATGTATAACTAGGAACCAACATTGCCGTGCAGTATGTTCTTTTAACTTATGCATGAGAATAAATATTTTATTTAATTGACAATAATAAATATGAGAAGGAAGCTTTTGGTGCAAGTAATTTAAAGTTTTAAAAGCTTTTAACTGTATTACTATGGCAGAAAGTGGGAATAACCTAATATAAGTAATGTCTGAACCATAATAGCCTAAGATAATATATGTTATTGAATTCAAATGAACATAAACATATAATAAGAACTTATTCTTACAAATTTTATTAAACTACCATATGATATTCCCTTTCTCTCTCTCTCTCTCTCTCTTCTTTGCTCCCATTATCAAGATTGTTAGAATGCTATTTTGATTATGAGTGTATTATACAGAATAGATGTACATAGCAATATTAGTTGTTTCTAAATATTTTTATATGTTTATATGAAGCTGTTATATAAATTGTTTAGCTTTGTTATAATAGATAATCAAATTAAATGAGGTTAATTTTAGTTAATAATAGTTAGTATTGAATTAATTTGGTGGCAGCTGAAGTACTGCTGCTTAGGATAGGGGGATAACTTGAGTGGTATTTGCTACTCGAAGTTGGAGTTTTCAACTCCAGGCTGGGTGCAATGTTTAATCCGAACATTATTTTCACCTGATTATTGTTGTATGTATATAGTTTTGACATCCACATCACATTTTATAATCTCATTGTTACTACAAATAAAAGTGAAACTTACACAAAATTCCATAAGATTTTCATTAAATACAGCTATAATTAATGGAACACTTAAAGGAGGAGACATAATAATACTTATTTTGCTAATTGTTATTCTGATTATATGTTTTATATGTTTATAAAAGTTAAATGGTATCTCTAAAAGGAATTTCTTTAAACATTAATGGATTGAATAACCCATGTAAAAGGGCAAGTTTAATGAGATATATTAATTTGCATAGAGCCAACTTAATATTCCTTCAAGAAACACATCTCCTGAAAAGGATATAGATAAATTAGCCACCAATAAATATACAGTCTTGGTTAGCTCAGAACACACACAGAAAAAAGAGGAGTGGCTATCTTATGGAACAAAAATATGCCCATACCTAAAACTATTAAGTCTTATAAAGATGATAAAGGAATGTTTTGTATGGTTACAATACAGATTAATGGGAAAGTATATACATTAATCAATGTATATTGGATACCAGGAATTGGCATTAATACAGTGAAAAACCATCTCAATAAGATTATATCATTTTCTATAGGAGATATTATTTTAGCAGGTGACTTTAATTGTATCCTACATGAAAAAGATACTACTACTATAGGAAAAAGGAAAATTACATCTAATGCAAAACATTTAAAGGATTTTATTAATTTATATCATTTGAATGATATTAATAATCAGATAGATTCTAAATCTTTACCATACACTTTTTTTCTAACAGATATAAAACTTATTCAAGAATAGATAGAGTCTTTATTTCTAACCAAATGGTAACAGACTTAATTAATTCCAAAATCATTTCATGTCCTATATCAGATCATAATTCAATTGTCCAATTCAATATGGATGGAGGATCTGTGCTCTCTGTCACGGATGATTTAGACAGATTTGAGAAGGATTTTATTAAACTGAAAAGGTTGCAGCTACAACGCCAACACTTTGAGGCGTGTTTGGCAAAACGGATTATTCCACGTGGCTTGCGCATCCTTAAGATGCCCACTTCAGGTAACTTGTTCCCTGAGCTGCTATGTAAATGGCAGCGCTTAAATATAGAACTGAGTAACAATTATATGAAGCTCCTTATAGAGTTTCATAAGCCAGAGGAAGAGGCGTTGGTACGAACTGTTAATGAACTTTACCATAAGATTAAAGCTAAGGACTGTGATGGGACTATCATTAAGCTGCTGGACAATGTTATAGACAATGTCAGTATGTTTGAAAGACGTCTTTTAGAACTAAAGAAGGGTAAAATCCTTAGGGACCTTAAGGACTTTCATAGTAATCATGTTTTTACTTGGCCTAGAACTGTTGTTAATGAACGACCTGTTAACAGGGGGAATGCTGCTTCTTTTAATAGAAATAGGATTAATAACATGAATGATGAGAATGGGTTGAGTAACACCACTAAACCAAATGTGGTCCTTGAAGTACCTATTGTTTCTGAGGGGCCGGTTTTAGGCACCTCGAATGCTAATGTTTTTGTTAATGCTTCAGTTTCTCCAACAGCTGTGGATGTTATTACAACACCACCAGATGCTATTGTAAATAGTAGCACTGAGAAGGTGGTGGTGCAAACATTAGGGGTTACTGAACAGTCTCGAAGTAACGACGTAGTGGTTAGGAGGAAAGCTCCTAATATGGTGAATTCGCTTAGTGTAGAGAATAATACTGAATCCACTTTTCACCCTTTCCCTATAGCACAAGATCACCGACTAGGGAGGGGGAGGTCCCTGAGCCGTGGACGGCACAAGAGGAAAGGGTCAGCGAACGAAGTACTGGGTCCTACATTAAAAAAGTTGTGGGAGAAGAACACAGTACGTTAGTAATTAACTTAGCTAGAAGAGTTTTAACACAGTGTGAGTATGAGGTACTGAATAGGGGCCTCAACTTTATACCTACCGAACGTGGTGACTTAGTGGAATCAATAGTAGATTTGAAAACTTTTGTGAGGAATATACAGCTTAAGATAGATTTCCAATCATCTCATGAAGAGGTGAGGGAAGTGAGGTTTAAACAGAATAGTGTGTATCAACCACAGTTACATCCTTTGTTAGATACCTACTCACGCCTGGTTGAGAATGATATTTATCAGTACTTTACTATCAATAGACGTTGTAGGTACCCACGAAATTTGAGTATGAAGCAGCGGCAGGCCTTAGAAAATCTAAAGCATGACCCTGAGATTGTTATTAGACCAGCAGACAAGGGTGGTCCTATTGTATTGATGGATACAGAGGCATACGTGAACTGTATGCAAACACTACTGACTGCAGACTCATTTTATACGAAGATTGATATGATGTTGGTGACAGAGAAGGTGTTTACAGTTTATGGGATGTTGGATGACATGGTTTTGAACTATGACATTACAGATGAGCTTTATAATTATTTGAAGGTAAAGAATCCACGCATACCTATAATACAAGGGTTACCCAAGGTACATAAGTCTATGGATCCACCTCCAATGAGACCTATTGTCTCGGGGCAGGGATGGTTGACCGAACCTATGTCCATTTATATAGAATATTACTCCAGACCACTAGTAGACAAATGTGTCCATATACTTAAGGACAGTAAACAGTTTCTGATAGATTTGTATGATTTTATGAGGGATGTGGAACCTGATAGTAGGTTTCTAATGGTAACGCTCGATGTGGTGAGTTTGTTTACCATTATACCTAATGAGACAGGGGTCCAGTATTTTCTTAACTACTTACGTCAGAACTCTAGTTACACGAACAGATTTATAGATCTACTATCATTGTTCCTGGAAATTGTACTCACCAATAATGTGTTTATGTTTGGTGAGGACATGTACCTGCAGAATGATGGCGTAGCTATGGGCACTTCATGTGCCAATAGCTACGCCAACATAGTTATGGCAGAGTGGGAGGATCAGTACCTGTTTAGTTCCAGTGGTTTTAGAGACAATGTGAGATTCTATAGGAGGTTTGTGGATGACCTCTTTCTGGTTTGGTATGGAACTTCAGAGGAATTGTTGTCCTTTGTTCATGATGTTAACCACTCTACTGGATTTTTGAAATTTACACTTGGTTACTCAGAGGATGTTATTTCTTTTTTAGATGTGGATATGCGTAGGCTTCCAGATGGACTTATTAACACCTCTATACATAGGAAACCATGCTATCGGAATGCACTCCTACATAGGAGTAGTATGCATCCTACCTATGTGTTTGAAAACGTTATGAAAGGACAAATCATGAGGGCTTCAAGGTTGAATCCCTCTGATATGGGTTATTCCCATGAGTTAAAGAAAATGAGTGAGATGTTCCTGTCCCAAGGCTATGATCCAGGTACTTTTAATAGGATGAAAATTGAGGTGGATTCATTACGTAGTACTGTGGCTAGACCCTATTTTTCAGATGTAGGGGCAGCCATTGATGTTATACCCACAGGCAATGGGCTTCTACAAGGTACTGTTAGGGCCCCCCTTTTTTATACCAAGGATGCTAGGTCTATCAGGAGGTTTATGAAGGATAGATGGGAGATCTTGACCTTGGATCCTGTGGTTAAGGGAATTGTGGGTTTGAAACCTTCCATTAGTTATAAGAATAAACCAAATATTAAGAGTATGTTATGTCATAGGAATATACCACCAGTTTTAGGACATGTAGGTGGATCAATACGGAATACATATCCATGTGGAAATTGTAACCAGTGTGGGTTTATAGATACTAGGGATTCCTTCACCCATCCCATTAGTAATTATGAGTTCAAGTTTTCTACAGGTACCAATTGCTTAGATTCTAATGTAGTTTATTTGGCTAGGTGTTCTGCCTGCACCTCGTTTTATATATGCTAAACCAACAGGACCTTAAGGGAGCGGGTGAGGGAACATATGTACCAGATTAGGATAGCTAGTACTACTAATGCTTTAGCCAGACATGTTACAGCCACTGGTCCGCAGCATATGTTTTTATTTTGTGTTATAGAGGTAGTACACTTGAGTAAGAGAGGGGGGGACATCATCAACTATACCTTAGAGAGAGAGATGCAATGGATCATCAGATGTAGGGCAGATAAGTTCCCAGGACTCAATGATAAGGTTAATATAACCCCTGTACTAAGGAAAAGGAGATGTTTTAGACCATAACGTTTTTAATTTTTAATTATGATATATGTAAATGCTGTCCATTTGACAGTTTTTAAATGATTTTATTATGTGTAGCGCTTGTTAGCATTGTTGAATTTAAAGTGTATTGTGTTTTTACTATATACTGAGCAGTCTTTTAGATGTATAGTAATTAGTGCTTGACATGTGTTTGGATTTGACCTATTAACAACAGTGCTCTAGTATTTAAATTGGTTTTGGTATGCTTTTCTTTTGTAACTGTCTGAAGAAGCCTACGGGTGAAAGCGCTAACAGTTTTATATCATTAAACTACTTGATTTTTATACTACAGTTGGTGATTGTGTTTTGAACTGTTTTCCTGCATTCCAGTGCTCGAGGAGTTTGGATTTTATATTTTATCAGCCGTCAGACCCAGCGCATGGTGGTGTTTGTTATTAATATATCTCATGTTCTACTTTATTAAAACAAACAGCAAGTAATATATCTTTGTAGATACTCTTTGTAGGTCCCTTTTTTCTCTCTCTCTCTCTCTCTCTCTCTTATCTATAAAGTTATATGCTTCTGATAATACTAATATGTGTATGTAATAAGATCTGTATGAGAAAATGAAATGGGGCATATAAAAATAAGTTGTGTTTATGTTAAACAACTGTAGGCTTTGTTTCACTGTCATAGAGACTGTAATGACTTGTAAAATGCTTCGAGAAGGTTTTGCACTGTTTAGATTCATTTGTATTACAAAATGAATGTCAGTCACTTGCTTTTACTAAAATTCCCGCCAGAATGTTATGGGAGACAATCTGGGATGTGGGTTTCCTCGTGAATAGTGTCCTCGAGTCGTTTTAAAAGCTTCAACACTCAGAATACATGCAGAGAAGCTGAAAGCAGCCATTTTGAACTTTGACCCCTGATTTCACACTGACACCGCAGATTCAAGAAGTAAACTGTTTCAGGAAGTAGAACTGCTGTAAATGCGACTTTGTGATGAAAAATGAACTTTATGACACCTAAATGTGAGTTTTTCTTTATAATAACTTACTTATTTAGGATGTAATTTATAAAATATAAAAGTTATAATGATTTTAAATGACTTAATATGCCATAGTAAACAAATGCGATATTTTAGAAGGCATAGAAGGTAAAACACATGTACACTTGTTTTTGAAAGCTTATATGACTGCAGCACTTTAATGTATATAAATGCTTATGATTTAAACATATTTAATGTTATAAATCATTTGCCTTGACTAACAGACAAGTACATGTATCATTATGATTATATTTCAGAAGAAATTGTCATGTGACATATTTTAAAGCTGCAGTTCAGATATATAAAATACAGATGGCTTTCATCACAATGATTTATGTATAACTAGGAACCAACATTGCCGTGCAGTATGTTCTTTTAACTTATGCATGAGAATAAATATTTTATTTAATTGACAATAATAAATATGAGAAGGAAGCTTTTGGTGCAAGTAATTTAAAGTTTTAAAAGCTTTTAACTATATTACTATGGCAGAAAGTGGGAATAACCTAATATAAGTAATGTCTGAACCATAATAGCCTAAGATAATATATGTTATTGAATTCAAATGAACATAAACATATAATAAGAACTTATTCTTACAAATTTTATTAAACTACCATATGGATATTCCCTTTTCTCTCTCTCTCTCTCTCTCTCTCTCTCTTCTTTGCTCCCATTATCAAGATTGTTAGAATGCTATTTTGATTATGAGTGTATTATACAGAATAGATGTACATAGCAATATTAGTTGTTTCTAAATATTTTTATATGTTTATATGAAGCTGTTATATAAATTGTTTAGCTTTGTTATAATAGATAATCAAATTAAATGAGGTTAATTTTAGTTAATAATAGTTAGTATTGAATTAATTTGGTGGCAGCTGAAGTACTGCTGCTTAGGATAGGGGGATAACTTGAGTGGTATTTGCTACTCGGTTGGAGTTTTCAACTCCAGGCTGGGTGCAATGTTTAATCCGAACATTATTTTCACCTGATTATTGTTGTATGTATATAGTTTTGACATCCACATCACATTTTATAATCTCATTGTTACTACAAATAAAAGTGAAACTTACACAAAATTCCATAAGATTTTCATTAAATACAGCTATAATTAATGGAACACTTAAAGGAGGAGACATAATAATACTTATTTTGCTAATTGTTATTCTGATTATATGTTTTATATGTTTATAAAAGTTAAATGGTATCTCTAAAAGGAATTTCTTTAAACATTAATGGATTGAATAACCCATGTAAAAGGGCAAGTTTAATGAGATATATTAATTTGCATAGAGCCAACTTAATATTCCTTCAAGAAACACATCTCCTGAAAAAGGATATAGATAAATTAGCCACTAATAAATATACAGTCTTGGTTAGCTCAGAACACACACAAAAAAAAGAGGAGTGGCTATCTTATGGAACAAAAATATGCCCATACCTAAAACTATTATGTCTTATAAAGATGATAAAGGAATGTTTTGTATGGTTACAATACAGATTAATGGGAAAGTATATACATTAATCAATGTATATTGGATACCAGGAATTGGCATTAATACAGTGAAAAACCATCTCAATAAGATTATATCATTTTCTATAGGAGATATTATTTTAGCAGGTGACTTTAATTGTATCCTACATGAAAAAGATACTACTACTATAGGAAAAAGGAAAATTACATCTAATGCAAACCATTTAAAGGATTTTATTAATTTATATCATTTGAATGATATTAATAATCAGATAGATTCTAAATCTTTACCATACACTTTTTTTCTAACAGATATAAAACTTATTCAAGAATAGAGTCTTTATTTCTAACCAAATGGTAACAGACTTAATTAATTCCAAAATCATTTCATGTCCTATATCAGATCATAATTCAATTGTCTTTGAATTTATGGTAAAGAGTACTTATAATGTCCAGATCAAAAGAATACCAGCATACTTAACTCAACTAAAGGACTATAAAGATTATATACTTACAGAGGTGCAACATTTCTTAGACTTAAACACTACACCTGATGTCTCCATTGTTTACATTTGGGATGCTTTAAAATCATATTTATATGGACAAAGTATCAGATGGTATAATAATAAAAGGAAATCTTGGGACAAGGAATTACTAGATATTCAAAGCAAATTAGATTCATATAAACATAATAATAAAGAAAATATTATGGACAAAAAAGTCATTGAGGAAATAAATAAATTAAATGAGAAATACAAAGAAATGTTAACCCATAAAGTCAAAATAACATTAGAGAAATATAAGTTTTTGTCTTACTCAATACGTCCCAAATACTTACATAGACTTAAAAATAAAACAAAAAGGCTGAATAAACAACATCATATCAAAGACATTTTCTCTCCAGGGAAAAAGAAGAATGTTTCTAGTTTACCAGAAATATTAGATGAATTTAGAAATCACTTTCATAAAATTAATCACAATAACATTAACATGGATTCTAAAGATAAAATAAAGAAATTTATAACTACAAATATGAACAAAAAACTTAATAAACAACAGACTAAACTAATAGATAAAAATATTTCATATACAGAGGTTATTACACAAATAAACAAACTTAAATCAAACAAAGCACCAGGTAATGATGGTATTATACCAGAGATTTATAAAATTCTTCCTAAAAGTACTTACTCATTAATACATAGGGTTTTCATTTTAGCTCAAAATGAGTTAACAACTCCCCCATCCTGGCAATACACATTTATTTCACCAATTTTAAAACCCAATAAAGACCCAACCAGATGCACTTCATACAGACCTATTTCATTACTGAATGTTGACTATAAAATGTTTATGAGTATTTTTGCTGATAGATTAAAGACAATCATTCCAGGTATAACAGATATAGATCAGACAGGCTTTATTATAAATAGAAACACTTTTGATAATATAAGGAGAACTTTAACGTTAATTGATTATGCAAACAGGAAAAAGAAAGACTTAACACTTATTAGTCTTGATATAAGTTCGGCATTTGACTCAGTAAGTTGGGACTACTTGTTTATCTTATTGAAGTGTACAAATTTCTCTGATGCATTTGTGAATCTAATTGAACATCTATATAAAGGAGCATTGGTTTACATTAAGATAGGAACATATGTCTCACAAAAAATACCCATATTAAAAGGTACAAAACAAGGGTGTCCACTCTCCACTATTATTTACTTTAATAATGGAGCCTTGGGCTAATTTGATTAGAAACAGCACTGATATAGAAGGATTTGATATAGATGAAAATACAATATCCAAAATTCAACTTTTTGCAGATGATGTTCTAATTACGTCAGCAGAAACTAACACTTCTATGCAGTCATTATTTGATAAAATGACAGATTTTAAAAATATCTCTGGTTTGATATTTAATGAAGAAAAAACTAAAATATTACCAATATATGCACGGAAAAATGTCCTCACTAATGATTTTCACAAATATATACCCAACTCAGGTCAGATAACTTACTTAGGTATAATATTAACTAAAGATATTAAATCTATTATACATAATAATTATAGTAACTGTCTTCATAATATACAAAATCTTTTCAATAGCTGGAACAATATGTTTTTTACAATGGAAGAGAGACTCACAATTATTAAAATGATAATATTCCCTAAGATATTATACTTAATACAATCAATAATACTCCCACCTACAAAAATAATTATTAAGAAAGTGAATTCACTAATGTTAAATTTCTTATGGGCACCTAATAGACCTAGGATTGCATTAAAGAAACATACTAATAGCTGGTCTCAAGGGGGCATTTCATTTCCAGACTTTAATTTATATACTATCTCTTCTATTGTAAAAGTTATTACTTTGTTAATAGATCAGTCATATGTTGCAAAATGGAAAGATTATTGGGAACTATTCACTTCATGAAAATCTCTTTAATACATAAAAATACTATTGTAAATAACCCCATGTTATGGTTACTAAAAGAATTTTGTACTTCATCTATTACACCAAAATATATAGCTAGTTACCCATTAAATATTATTATTAGATATAATAATTTTATATTTATGCATCCTAAGTATAAGGAATGGAATTTTATCTTATTCCCTATAATGTATACACAAGGTATTCTTTTATCAACCACCTCTGAAAGAATTCTTTTAGTCACAGAGAATGATTTAAAGTATTGGTATCAGTTGCTGTCTGACAATAAAGTAAAAAATTTAGACTTCTTAAAGCAAGAATTTGATTTGAGAGAAACTTGTTGGTTAGAAATTCAGACTTTTAGACAACATCTTATTAATAAACTTGATTTAATGTCTTTAACAGTTAAAGAATCTGTCCCAATTCTGATAGATTACTTGATATTAAATTTACAACATAGGGTTTCAGATAAAGGTAAGCTCTCACACATACATAAAATTATTAGAGATGAAACCTATTATAGTTCAGATAATTACTGGAATTATTTCAATTCCATTAATGGTGAATCACCAAAACAACAAGATAAACAATATATATTGGAATCTGCTTATAAAACTACTTCTTCCATTAATTGGAGACTTTTTACTTGGAAATTTTTACATAGATCCTTCTATACACCTTTAATGATGAATAAAATAAATAATAAAGACAACTTATGTAAGAGATGTAATGTAGAAATAAATGCTGATTGGGCACATATGTTTTATGACTGTATAAAATTGAAGGAATATTGGATGTTAATCAATGATTTTTTGCAGGCTCTTTTCACAGATAATTTCATTGTCTCTAAATCACTTATATTATTTAACACTCCTGTTCCTAAAAGTGTTAAAAAAGTTAAACTTCCCTTATTATGATCTATTCTAGCAGTGGCTAGAAAAATAATAACCAGAAATTGGATTTCAGATACTCCTCCTTCATTTAATGCATTTTAAAATGTTATGACTGAAGTGTGTCATATGGAATTAATGACAATAAAGTCAAGAACTACTAGAAAAATGTCTTACTATATTATATGGGATACTTTACAAAACATGTTAAAAAAATCTTAGTTTCATTAGTAAGACATTACAGTTTAATCAATTGATTTGATTTGTAGTGGATGTCTCTGTAAATATTTTGGTTGTTTTATTAAATGTTATAACTATTTACATTTTAATTGCTTGTATAAGATTGTTATGATAATTATTTTGTATGTTAAAAACAATAAACTTGTTTAAAAAAAAAAGAAGTTTAAACAACAGCATCCACAAAAGACGTGACTGATAGTAAAGTGATGGCACTGCACCTTAACTCATTCCCTCCACTGGAGCTTTGGAATTTGCACTGTAAATTGCAAAAGGCAGAGCCTAACTTTTTTGACAGTATCAGATTATGTTCTCACATTTTAAACAAATTCATATCTTCTAGAACCATTGTAGTTACTAAAGAAGTGCAAATGGTAAACTCTTCAGCATAACCTATTTCTTTGCTGGTAGTATTTGTTAGGTTCTAGGTCTTAAACTGGATTTTACAAATTTACAAGTAAACAAAGTAACTATTGAGTTTTCAATATTTGGTAAACAATTTACGAAATCTCAGCTACAACTCAAGTTTCACATATCCTGTCAGCAAAATTGTGTTCATTAAGCTGAGAACTTTCATATGAGGCTAATCATTTCTGTCTTGCTTGGTTGTTAATCTATTTTGATAAACAAGAAATTTCTGACAATATAAATAATTATTATATGAACAATTAATATCTCTTTACCTGTACAAGATAGAGGTAAAGTATCAATACAGCTGTATTTGCCATTGTGTAAGCTTTAAAATTAAATATCGTAATACTTTGTATGTAGTATGGTTTTGGAATTATTAATGCACATATGTACAAACAGTATTTGACACCTAGAGGTGTCAGTAGGAGTTAACTGCAGAAATGCCTGGAGATGTCACTCATCTGTAAAATGGCACATGCTCTAAAACAACATGATTAACTGCCACCGTCTCTTCTACCACCAACCTAGACTCTGACCAAAACCAGAGTTTGTTTGGTAAAGCCATAAAAAGACCAAAGCATTTCTTTTCACAATGCTAAAGTCAAATGACCACATGTAGAAGCAACTCCCATCAGGCTAATAACTATTTAAGTGCAATAACAAAATATCTGTTTGGCATTTAGTGTTTTCCTGGAAATTCAACAGTGCAGGAAGAATCCCATCTACTCAGCTTGATGTAATACCAGGTCAGCAAGAAAGAAAATAGCAATCTAGTTACTGACTTTAAGTTAAAAATAGAACATAGTTAATGCCATTCCCTCGGATCCTTTACAGTGAAAGCTATTCAGATCAGCTATCATCCAGGGAGATGACAGGGTGTTTGGTACTCTTACCAGAATCCCAGCAATGACAGAATTTTGTTGTATGAATGACACTGTCTCATCTCCTTGGGTAGTGAAGTGATCATACAGGCCAGCTAGGTCCTTCTGACAGTTTATGACATGCTTCCTGCGGATCAGCTGATTGGGTGGTCATGCCCATGTCTTCTTTGCACCAGACTTCAACTTTTAACTTCATAGTTACCCTCTGGCAGAGATCTTGTCAGGGAAGTTGTGGCAAGACTGGTCAGGGTACCTTCCCAGGCTCAGTAAATCCATCCTCCTAGCCGGCGTCATTGAATCTTCAAGCCATAAATTGCATTTGGTTCACTTAGTTCTTTGTCAGGGCTATATCTCTCTGTGTCACTGGAGATGCTCAATCAATAGCAGGAATAACCAGCAAAATGAAAGAATATTGTGTCTGCCAAATGCTATTAATTTTGTCCCATCAGCACTTGCCTACCACCTCACATCCTATCAACTAAAGTCGTGCACTGAAACCTATGACTTGCTCTCTAGCAACCAACATGGCTTCAGTCAAGGGCACAGTACGAACACTTGACTAGCGAAGAGCGCTCAATGGTGCTGTGAGGATTAACTGAGCCCATTGGTTCTTCGCAAAACAATTCACATAAGCAAAAAAAAAATAAAAAATTAGAAGAAATTCAGAATAGCAAGTTTTTTAGCATACTTGAAGAAAGTGTGCAAGAACCTGGAAAAAAAAAAACAAGTAACTGAACTGCAGGTAGCTAAAATATGAGAAAGATTAATCAACCACATGGTGAATGGGAAGAAAGAAGTTGTAGCCCTCAGTGAAAGTCTGAGTACAACTGATTCCAGTGACACCATAAAAGTATTATTAAAAAATACTGGCCAAAATTCAGAAAGTAAATAGTAAGTTAGACAATTTTATAAAGTGCGCAAGAAAAGTTAAGAAGATACTCAATGACCATTTGGATGCGGGTTTGGCCTTGCAACGGGAGAATAATGTTTAAGTTAATCTCAAAGTAAAGTTGGAAATGCTGAAAAATAAATTAATCAAGAAGTCAGAGCCCATAAGAAAAACACTTGAATGATCTGAGTCACAAAGAAAGGAGGGAGCAAAAGTGTATGATTTATATCAAGGAAAACTTGACAGAATAGATCACATTACATAGAAACCATATCAGACTGAGAACGTAAATAGTATTTTGGCAAGAGGTGCAGCGACCTGCAACGGTGGTATTTATCAGTTTGTGGTTTTGTTTTTGAGTTGTGCAGAAAATTTTGACAAGAGTCAGCGGCAACAGCGAGGCAACCTTGTTACATTTTGGTGAGGTTTGAGACTTTTGGGCTGAAGGTCCAAATCCATTTTTTGCTCTGGAATCCAGGAAAAATGTAGAAAATAGGAGGGGAAAAAAGAGTTTTCTATGGAAACGACTTTTTAATCTACTCACACCAAAAATGAGCTGAAGGCTCGCAGCAAAGTGTGAATGTTAGCCTAGGGATTTAACATTTAGGAGTGCTGTACTCAGATTGTCTTCCTGGACAGAACCAGAATATTCACACTCACATGACATTGTGAACTTTATGCTGAAAATGAGATGGATAAGGTACTTTGACTCCTGGAAGTTTGTAGAAATATGAACTGCAATGAACCAAAAAAAAAAAAACAAGAAGCTTTGTTGGGCAAGAGAAGTTTTCTTTCTTTGAATATAAAATATAACCGATGCAAAAGGAATTTTTTAATAGCAAAAAGACAAATTCATAGAAACCAAGATACTGTTAATAGCCTATCTATCCATGATGCCCTGTGCCTTGAATTTGCATAAACTTATTTAACAGGTTATAGACAATATATAACTGATGTGCAGAATTCATGTAAGAGTATCAACGTTACCGTTTTCTTTTCTTGCTCTATATTGTCACATTAGGAGACGTCTGGTCTTAGAAGTGGCTAAAGTATGATATGAGGAACTGAAGGGAGATGGAGTGCAAGTTAAATATAATGGCGCAGCCTTTAAATGCAGACGTCAATGGAGTGCTGGTCATCTAGAGCTAATTCTGTACTGTTTTGCTGATAAAGTACAGTAGCCAATCAGACCTTAAATTAATTAAGATGTTCCAGGATGTTAAAAGGCTCCACATGGGGTCAGCTGGGCAAAACTCAAGACTGTTTCCCGCGTGAGTATCACTATTGCTATCATGCAAAGTTTCTGACTTAAAGCATACTCCTGAATGACGTTGTATTTTGTAATGTTTAAGAATATTATCAACGGCATACAGTATAAGGTGCTGCTCTTGTATTGGGGTTGAGGTGTATGAATAGGTATTTTGTAACCAGTTTAGAGCAAACATCATCCTTTAGGTACTTACACTGTATACGATCAATGTGTGTACATGATGTCTTTAATGGGAATTTCCAAGCCATTGCACAAATATGAAATTATTCCGTAGATATATGTAAGTCAACCAATGCTCAAAACATTGCAGCATTGATTCTCAAAAAAAAAAAAAAGCACTGAACCCAAAATGCTCGCACTCATACACATATACTCCAAGAGAAAGCCCCCTATACACTTCCTACATCCATGCTAATTATATATATGTGTATGGGTCTACTTTAGATAATATAAATACCACTTTCCCGACTTTTAAAAAGCCAAGACGAATGCACCAAAAATGTACTTAAATGAACACTTACATCACTGACAAAAATTACAGATAAGTAACCATTTTGCTACATCACATCAAAACATGAAAACTGAACCACATGAAACCCACCCAAGTGGGGGCCTGCACCCCCATCCCCCAACTAACTATACCAACTCTGAGATAGTACTATGATGGGAAAGGGGCAAAGTTCACCGTGGTGGACAAGTGGTTACTTAGTTGTAGTTTTTTTGTCAGTGATGCAAAGTGTTCGTTTAAGTGGATTTTCGGTGCATTTGTCTTGGCATTTTAAAAGTTGGGTAAGCGGTATTTCGATTATCTAACGTAGCTATATATATATATATATATATATATATATATATATATATATATATATATATATATCAGTTCTGAGATGGCGCAATAATGATAAAGGGCAAGTTCCTTTACCCGCTGTAAGAGCCGTTTCACATCAGCATGTTGATCAGTTGATTTGTTGATCAGCTGTGATTCTCCACAGTGAAGGATACACACACACACACACACACACACACACACACACACACACACACACACACACACACACACACACACACACACATACACAAATGGGAAAGGTATTTTGATGGAAATAAGAGAAGAATGCAGTGTCACTGATAATACAGATGAAATCGAATGTTCAGATTAACAACTTTTCATGTGATATTTATGCATTTCATACTATGTATATCACAATATAAGAAAATTAACCAGTGGGTTTTTCCTGTGAGAAGGAAAGTAGATATCAATAGTAAATATATATGGGACACAGTTCATTAGAGATAGGTTTCTCTTATTTAAGAATAGGCATTTTTACATTGCAAATACAGGAAATATGTGTAGGGCAGTTCAAATCCATGATGTGAAAAACAGGAGCAAAACAGATGAGTTATGAAAAATGACAGACTGGATGAAGGTAATGGAGATAGTGTATGGAGATAAATCTTGGAGAAACCTTCTGAAGATGTTTCATGATAATTTACCTGCTTCTCCATATCAATGTGGGAAAGGAAAGTGGAGGTCAGGTTGGTGAAAATAGTCTTAACAGTCTAGTTTTTCTGATCATAATGTTGTAAATAAAATTGTGGATGGTGCTCAGGTACTTTATGTTGAACCAGTGTATTCTAAGCTGACTGAGGAATAAATAAATAAATAATGTGACTTTATAGCTTTATGCCTTGACTTGAACATGTGGCTATCTATGACTTTTATGAAAACATTATATAAAGTTGAATTACATGGAAAGTGATGGTTAAACAGAACATTTAACTTTTAGTTGAATAAAGGTGAAAACAGAATGGAATAAGTACAAGGAACCTTTAAGTAGTCTATATAGATTATTACATTCAAAAGCAAATATCGAACAGAACAGAAAACGTGATATACTTAAGCACAGAATGAAGCTTTATTTATTTATTTATATTACAAAGACATTGCAAAAAATCTGTTGCATTTTCAAAAATATGAAGTGTATGACTCATGAAAAAGAATGTGTCCTTTCTTTGTTGATACGATCCATAAAATATTATATTTATAAAAGATGCCCATTGATGAGGGAGTTTATATAGTTAAAATAAATATCTATACATGCCTTTTGATTTCCAGGACAGTGTAGTTTTAATGATTGGCATACATTTGTTGTATTTTACAACTTAACAATAAAAGTGATGAAGATTTGAAACAGACCTTTCATAGTGTATGAATTGCATAATATTTTTGCTTTTAATATGTGGCTGTGTTCTCTTGCTATTGTTGTAATCCCCTTGGAGTATTACACGACCTTGGGAAATAATGGATATTTATTTTAACGATTATGAAATACAAGAAAGATGAGGGTTCGAATGACTGGAAGCATGCTATGTTTATGGATGAGTGAGACTGGTGGAATAGATACTGTGGTTATAGTTCTATGGCAATGTATAATGAAAAAGATATTCAAGAAATAGTTTCATAGTTTCATAGTTTAGTACTAGGCTATCTGCCCTGGGGCATTTATAAGCCTAGCCATAGTGATGTGGCTTTCGCCACCCCATGTAATGGTACAAAAGTCTACAGAATAGATTTAGAATACTGTGCCTCTGCCTAGTAGTGACACAGTGAAGACCCCCTTACATAATAGAATTAGTTTACTGTGCCTCTGTCTAGTAATGACACAGAGATGACCCCCAGGGTAAACCTACGATCTCCCATCCACTCGTCAAGATTTCTCTTGAAGAGAGTCAGTGAGTGGCTCTGCCTAACACGAACTGGGATTCTGTTCCAGAGTATGGGAAGCCTCTGAGTTATGAATCTGTCCCTCCAGCATGTCCTATTCATATTTGTGCTGAGATTTAAATCTTTAGCTCTCGTTGTTCTGATGGATTTAGATTTTTTGAGGTGGAGCATGTCCATCAATTCCTGATTGGACATGGCCTTGTACGTCAGGCACAGATCACCTCTGAGTAGGTGGTATGCTACTGAATAGAGCTGGAGTTTCTTTAGTCTGGCAGCATATGACATATGTTGGAGACCTTTGATCCTCTTGGTGAGGTACTTTTGGGGTCTCTCCAGCTGTTGCAAGTGCCGGGTGAGGTACATACCAAATGGGGCATTGTACTCAATCATGGGCCTGATAAGGGAGGAGTGCAGGGGTACAATGACCTCCTTTGATGTGGATGTGAATCCCTTCATGATAAGGTGGGCAAGTTAGAAAGTCATTCTAACCACTTTGGCAATGTGGGTGTCAAATGAGAGGTCACTATCGACTTGAGTCCCCAGGTCTCTGATTACTTTTTCCGTACTCAGTGGGTTACTGTCTATGTGATAATTTGTGGGTACTTTGTTTTTCCCAAAGGGGATGACAATACATTTTTTGGCATTTAGTTTAAGGCCATGACTCCGGCACCAGTCGTCCATTTCAGTGAGGCCTTTCTGTAGGATGTATGTGTCAGCTGGTGTATCGACTATGGCGCCTAGTTTGCAGTCATCTGCGAACTTTGTCAGTCACAACCCTCCCATGTTTGCTTTCACATCTGAGCAATAAATGCCAAACAAGAGGGGTCCCAGGACAGAGCCCTATGGGACACCACTTGTGACTGGCTTTGAGTCTGACATGGCTCCAGCGATTTTGACTTTATGGGTTCTATCCTTTAGCCAGTTTGCAACCCATCTTGTGACATATGGATTTACATTTAAGCTGTTGAGCTTATCTATGATGCCTGAGTGGGGTATTGTGTCGAAAGCTTTAGCCAAGTCCAGGTAGGCTGTATGGACTGCTTTGCCCTCATCAATGGCTCTAGTGACTGTTTCGAAAAAGTCAACCAGGTTCAAAAGGCAGGATCTGCCTTTTACAAAGCCGAACTGGGTGGGATCAAGTGTCTGTAGGTCCCCAATGTCTCTGTTTATGAGTTCCATAATGATTCTTTCCATAGCTCTGCAGACCAGGCTGGTTAAGCTTATGGGGTGGTAGTTACCAGGTTCTGTAGAGGTGCCTCCTTTGTGGAGTGGGACCACTGTTGCTGTATGCCAGTGTTCAGGTACATATCCTGTAGTAAGGCTAAGGTTAAATAGCATTTTTATGTGCGGGTTTAGCTCCTCTTGGAGTTCACGTAGCATGTAACCTGGGATACCGTCAGGTCCCATTGATGCTGTGTTTTTACCTTTGCTGAGGGCGGTTCTCACCTGGACATCTGAGATGACAGGGAGGTTACATTCAGCTGGGATAAGTATTTCCTCTTTTGGGGGTGAGGGAGGGGAAACATTTGCACTGAACCTGTCTGCCAGAATGTTGGCAATATCTGTGGGTTCAGTGTATTTTTTGTCATTGTGAACTAACTCTGAGCATATCTGAGGGTTTCCACCCAGGTTTCTAACATAGCAGAAGAAGGCCTTGTGGTTATCTTTAGTGTCCATAGCGATTTTTCTCTCACAGTTGGCCTTGGATGTTTTTATGAGAGAACGTAGCTTTCTACTAGTGCTGATCAGAGATGCCTTCTCTTTATGGGATTTTGCTCTGACGTGCAGTAGCTTCCTTCTTTTGTTATACAATTTGTTTATGGCTGGCGTCCACCAGACAGGATGCCTGCCCTTGGTGGAGAGGGTCTTGGTTTTATTTGGGATTGCATGATCCATGCATTCTTGGAGATGTCCATAGAAAGCATTTGTGAAGTATTCAGCATTGTGGGATGTGGTTTCCACTGGCCCAGTGGGCTTAAAGGATACCATCTCAGTCTTAAGAAGTGTAAAGTTGGCTTTTGAGAAGTTTTTCACTGTAGTCTTTTGTGTTGGGGGTGGAGGTGGGATATGTATATCCAGGGAGATTAGTTTGTGGTCAGATCTCACTAGTGAGGGGTATACTTCCAGTGTGGAGCACTTTGTCCCCATGTTTGTGATGATCAGGTCTAGTATATTATCTCCCCTTGTGGCTGAGGTGACTAGCTGTTCCATTGCATTTGAATTTATGAATTCCAGGAACCTTTGGGCAAGGGTGTTAGGGCTAGAATAATGCACCCAGTCTATGTTAGGGTAGTTGAAGTCTCCCAGTATGATGGTGTTTGGTGAGACATTCATATCCTCCAATGTCTTCAAGAAGGCTGAATGGGGTTCCTGAGATTGGGAGGGTGGTCTGTAACATGCTACCAGTTGTATAGCAGTTTTGCCTATGGTTAGTTGCACCTGGATGGTCTCTGATGCTTCATGTGTTGCCACTAACCTGGAGGTGTGGGTGTCCTTGATGAATATGGACACTCCCCCTCCCTTTTTGGTTTGGCCGGAGTTTTGGGGCTGAAAAGCATGGTACGAGGTATAGCCTGGTAGCACTGGGATGCTCTCAGGAGCCTTGAACCAGGTTTCAGTGACTGCACAGACATCGATGTTATCCATACTGAGGAGTGCTTCGAGAGCCTGCATCTTGAGATTTAGAATACCTAATGCTGGAGGTAAAAAAACAAAAGGAGGAAAATATGAATTGACCAAATAGTCCCCGAAGTCTATACTTACTGTTACTTTTCAGACAAAAAACCTTAACAGGAACAATGAATCATAACTCAGATTAGCCAGTCAGGCTGCAATTTGATGTAGCCATTTTACATGGCCTAAGGTAAGGAATAGCTAGTCAAGAGTCACCCGATCATGAGCTTAGTCTCTATTGGTTTTCACAAAGGAGGGCTCTGGATAAAAACCTCTGAGTTGGAGGGCTCTTGTATTAATAGGTAGTTACTAGGTATGTGGTCCAGGAGACCACTAAGGAGTCTAGCCCAGATTTGCAATTTCCTCAAATATCTGTCTACTTAAGCAACTTTCTTAAAGTCACACTATAGACAAATGAAGATTGAGGGAATTAAACCCTGCACCACAAGAAGTACCCTGGTAAGAATTCAAAGCATTTATTATCCAGTCTCTAATCCTTGTCCTTATAAAAATATAACCTATGACCTAAGCATGATAACAGGATAAATAATTCAGACACCAACATTTGACAAAGGGGCCCAAATACAGCTAGGTTGTTGGAGAATGTTGAATAAGCAGTGTGTTTTGCTTGAAATTCAAGGTTAAACAAACACTGTAAACATAGCTAAACTAATTATTGGTAAGTGCTTTAATAGCAAACTGCTGCTATTTCAGATCTTTCAACCAACAAACATTGGGTCTATATTATAGGTTCATAGGTTCGTAGGTTTATACTAGGCTATCTGCCCTAAGGCATTTATAAGCCTAGCCCAAAGTTTTGTGGCTTACGCCACCCCTTATATGAAAAAATACTGTGCCCATTAGTTTGTTGTGCCTCTGTCCAGCAGTGACACAGAGATGATTCCCGGGGTAAACCTACGATCTCCCATCCACAGGTCAAGATTTCTCTTGAACAGAGCCAGTGAGGTGCTCTGCCTCACATGGACTGGGATTTTATTCCACAGCATAGGGAGTCTCTGAGCGATAAATCTATCCCTCCAGCATGTCCTATTTATATCCATGCTAAGGTTTAAGTCGCTTGCTCTAGTGGTTTTGGTGGATTTGGATTTTTTGAGGTGGAGCATGTCCATTAATTCCGGGTTGGACATGGCCTTGTATGTCAGGCACATGTCACCTCTGAGCAGACGGTATGTGACTGAATAGAGCTGGAGTTTCTTCAGTCTGGCAGCATATGACAGACATCGAAAGCTCAGGTCAGCAAACACCTGTTCACTGACCAATATACAGAGAAATGGAATTTCTGCAAACGGCCATAACAGTGAATTTTTTCCTAGGGAAAAAAAAAATCACTTGGCCAAGCAGAAATGACACAGCATTACAAACCTAACAATTTGGGGGGCTTTGCCCCCATACACCCCTAAGTAAATATACCAACTCCTAGATTGCACTACAGTGGGGTAAAGGGCAAATCAATGATGATGCCCAAGTGATTTTTTTCCCCATTAATAAATTTGCTGTAGTGGCCATTCACAGAACTGACATTTCGCTATTTATTGGTTATCAAACAGGTGTTCCCTGACCTGAGGTTTTAATATCGTAATATAGACCCCAAATATTTACTCAATCAAATCCCACAAGTTTGATTTGGAACATTTCTGATCGAGTTTTGATTCTTGAAAAAGGTTTGACATTTATTCCTGGTGCTAGGGCAGACTTTAGCCAAATGGTATTAGATATTAGGTTATTTGCTTGCAATGTTATGTTGAGAACTTTATTTCCATCTGATAGTGGTCAAGGGTTTTTTTAAGAGAAGGAATGTTTTTAATCCTAGTCTATCCCCAGCTGGTGAAGAGTTCTACAATGCTTGTGAACATGATTTGTTGGACAAATTTAAGAATGTTCATACTATTAATAAACTTCATACTCTATCTAGGTCTGAATATGAAGCCTTAAAAACTTTAAAGAATGGTAATATTATTTCTATTCTCCCCGCAGACAAAGGTGGCAATGTGGTTATAATGAACAGTATTTTACGATACTAGTATTATTGCACATTTAAGTGATAACAACACCTATCAACAAATGCATTATGAGAAAGTTGGAGAACTTATTCGATCAGTAAAGTTCACATTATATGGCTGTCTTCTTGAGTGGGCTATTACATATGATTTATAAAGATATTTAATAGTGGACCATCCATTAGTTCCAACTTTTAATGGCCTACTTAAAATTCATAAAGTGCCTCTCTCCCCCTCAAACTTCACTCAGAAAATACCACCTAATATAACTTCCCCCTGCTATCACTAGGGAACAGGTTCTTAATGCTCTCTCTAAGGCCAAGAACACTGCATCAATGGGATATCCCTGGATTCATAGGTTCATAGGTTCATAGGTTTATACTAGGCTATCTGCCCGAGGGCATTTACAAGCCTAGCCCATCGTTTTGTGGCTTACGCCACCCCTTTAGTATGGGGAACTATACCCATTATTTTGCTGTGCCTCTGTCGAGCAGTGACACTGAGGTAATCCCTGGGGTATATCTGCGATCTCCCATCCATTGGTCAAGATTTCTCTTGAACAAGGCCAGCGAGGTGCTCTGCCTCACATGTACCGGGATTTTGTTCCACAGCATAGGGAGTCTTTGGGTAATGAATCTATCCCTCCAGCACGTCCTATTAATAGCCGTGTCGAGGTTTAAGTCTCCGCCCTTGTGGCTCTGATGGATCTAGATTTTTGAGGTGAAGCATATTCATCAAATCTGGGTTTGACATGGCCTTGTATGTTAGGCAAAGGTCACCTCTGAGCAGTGGTATGCGACTGAATAGAGCTGGAGTTCTTTCAGTCGGGCAGCATAGGACAGATTTTTGAGACCCTTTATCCTTTTGGTGAGGAACTTTTGTGGCCTCTCCAGCTGCTGCAGGTGTCGGGTCAGATACATCCCAAATGGGGCATTGTACTCAATCATTGGTCTGATGAGTGATGAGTAAAGGGAGACTATGACCTCCCTTGATCTAGATGAGAATCCCTTCATGATAAGGTGGGCAATGTAGAAAGTCTTC
Organism: Protopterus annectens; assembly: GCF_019279795.1. Lineage (NCBI taxonomy): Eukaryota > Metazoa > Chordata > Ceratodontiformes > Protopteridae > Protopterus > Protopterus annectens. Next base: position 1,540,251,754 of record NC_056726.1, read on the forward strand.
CTAACTACTTTAGCTACATGGGTGTCGAATGACAGACTACTATCAACCTGGGTCCCCAGGTCCCTGATAACTTCTTCTGTGCTCAGTGGATTGCCACCTATTTGGTAGCTAGGGGTAACCTTGTTTTTCCCAAAGGGTATGACTATGCATTTTGGCATTTAACTTAAGGCCGTGGCTCTGGCACCAGTTATCCGTTTCTGTGAGACCCTTCTGAAGGATATCCGTGTCAGATGGTGTTTTCTACTATGGCGCCAGTTTGCAGTCATCTGCAAACTTTGTCAGCCATAACCCTCCTGTGTTTGCTTGTACATCTGAAAAGTAGATGCCAAACAAGAGTGGGCCCAGGACTGAGCCCTGTGGGACACCACTTGTGACAGGTTTTGAGTCTGACATGGCGCCAGCAACTCTGACCCTGTGGGTTCTGTCACTCAGCCAGTTTGCAACCCATCTTGTGATGTATGGGTTAACATTTAAGCTGATGAGTTTTTCAATGATACCCGAGTGGGGTATTGTATCGAAGGCCTTAGCCAGATCGAGGTAGGCTGTATGGACTGCCTTTACCTCGTCAATGGCTTTGGTGACTGTTTCGAAGAAGTCAACCAAGTTTAAAAGGCATGATCTGCCTTTGACAAAGCCAAACTGGGTTGGATCCAAAGTCTGCAAATCCCCTATGTCTTTATTTATGAGGTCCATTATGATCCTCTCCATGGCTTTGCAGATAAGGCTTGTCAGGCTAATGGGCCGGTAATTTCCAGGGTCGGTGGAGGCACCGCCTTTGTGAAGTGGGACCACAGTTGCAGTGCGCCAGTGTTCAGGTACATATCCAGAGGTAAGACTTTGATTAAACAGCTGTCCTAGCTGTGGGTTTAATTCCTCATTGAGTTCGTGGAGCACACAGCCGGGACACCATCAGGTCCCATGGATGCTGTGTTTTTGCTTTGGAGAGAGCAGTTCTCACTTGGGCATCTGGAGATGTTTGGGGGCTGCAATCAGCTGGTATAGATATCTCTCCTTTTGGGGGTGAGGGGGGGGAGAAGTTTGCACTGAACCTGTCAGCCAGTATGTTGGCAATGTCTGTAGGATCAGTAATCTTCACATCATTTTGAACTAGTTCTGAGCATATCTGGGAGTTTCCTCCTAGGTGTCTAAGATAGCAGAAGAAGGCCTTATGATTGTCTTTTGAGTCTTTAGCTATTTTTCTCTCGAAATTTGCTTTGGATGATTTTATGAGAGCTCTTAGTTTTTACTTATAGTGATCAAGGGTGTCTTACCTTTTAAGGATTTTGCTGTATCTTGTAGTAGCTTCCTCCTTTTATTGTAGAGTTTGTTTATGGCTGGGGTCCACCAGACTGGACGCTTGCCTTTGGTACTAAGAGTCTTTGTTTTGTTTGGGATTGCCTTATCCATGCAGTCCTGCAGGTGCTGGTAGAAGGCGTTTGTAAGTGATTCAGCGGCTTGTGGGATGTTTTCCACCAGCTCGTGGCCTTAAAGGACACCACATTAGTCTTAAGAAGTGTGAAGTCGGCTTTTGAGAAGTTCTTTACTGTGGTCTTTTTTATTTCAGGTGGGCGTGGGATGAGGACCTCCAGCGTGATTAGTTTGTGATCTGATCTCACCAGTCAGGGGTATACTTCCGGTGTTGAACATTGTGCTCCCATGTTCGTGATGATGAGATCAAGTATGTTATCTCCTCTTGTGGGGATGGTGACTAGCTGTTCCATGGCATTTGAGTTTATGAATTCCAGGAACTTTTGGGCTAGGGTGTTTGGGCTTGAGTAGTGTTCCCAGTCTATATTAGGGTAATTGAAGTCACCTAGTATGATGGTGTTTGGTGATACATTTATCCTCTAGTGTTTTCAGGAAGGCCATGTGAGGTTCCTGAGTTTGTGAGGGTGGCCTGTAACATGCTACAATTTGCAGAGCAGTCTTGCCTATGGTTAATTGCACCTGGATGGTCTCCGATGCATCATGTGTTGCCACTAGTCTTGAGGTGTGGGTGTCCTTGATGAATATGGATACCCCCTCCTTTCTTGGTATTGTCCGGATTTTGGGGCGGAAAGCATGGTACAAGGTATAGCCTGGTAGCGCTGGGATGCTCTCAGGAGCCTTGAACCAGGTTTCAGTGACTGCACAGACATCGATGTTCTCCATACTGAGGAGTGCTTCGAGAGCCTGCATCTTGAGATTTAGAATACCTAATGCTGGAGGTAAAAAAACAAAAGGCGGAAAATATGAACTGACCAAATAGTCCCCGAAGTCTATACTTACTGTTACTTTCCTGAAAAAAAAGCCTTAACAGGAACAATGAATCATAACTCAGATTAGCCAGTCAGGCTGCAATTTGATGTAGCCATTTTACATGGCCTAAGGTAAGGAATAGCTAGTCAAGAGTCACCCGATCATGAGCTTAGTCTCTATTGGTTTTCACAAAGGAGGGCTCTGGATAAAAACCTCTGAGTTGGAGGGCTCTTATATTAATAGGTAGTTACTAGGTATGTGGTCCAGGAGACCACTAAGGAGTCTAGCCCAGATTTGCAATTTCCTCAAATATCTGTCTGCTTAAGCAACTTTCTTAAAGTCACACTATAGGAAAATGAAGATTGAGGGAATCAAGCCCTGTACCACAAGAAGTACCCTGGTAAGAATTCAAAGCATTTATTGTCCAGTCTCTAATCCTTGTCCTTATAAAAATATAACCTCTGACCTAAGCATGATAACAGGATAAATAATTCAGACACCAACATTTGACAAAGGGGCCCAAACAGAGCTAGGTTGTTGGAGAATGTTGAATAAGCAGTGTGTTTTGCTTGAAATTCAAGGTTAAACAAACACTGTAAACATAGCTAAACTAATTATTGGTAAGTGCTTTAATAGCAAACTGCTGCTATTTCAGATCTTTCAACCAACAAACATTGGGTCTATATTACGACATCGAAAGCTCAGGTCAGCAAACACCTGTTCACTGACCAATATACAGCGAAATGGAATTTCTGCAAACGGCCATAACAGTGAATTTTTTCCTAGGGAAAAAAAAATCACTTGGCCAAGCAGAAATGACACAGCATTACAAACCTAACAATTTGGGGGGCTTTGCCCCCATGCACCCCTAAGTAAATATACTAACTCCTAGATTGCACTACAGTGGGGTAAAGGGCAAATCAATGATGATGTCCAAGTGATTTTTTCCCCCATGAAAAAATTTGCTGTAGTGGCCATTCGCAGAACTGACATTTCGCTATTTATTGGTTATCAAACAGGTATTCCCTGACCTGAGGTTTTAATATCGTAATATAGACCCCAAAGATTTACTCAATCAAATCCCACAAGTTTGATTTGGAACATTTCTGATCGAGTTTTGATTCTTGAAAAAGGTTTGACATTTATTCCTGCCACTAAGGCAGACTTTAGCCAAATGGTATTGGATATTAGGTTATTTGTTTGCAATGTTATGTTGAGAACTTTATTTCCATCTGATAGTGGTCAAGGGTTTTTTTAAGAGAAGGAATGTTTTTAATCCTAGTCTATCCCCAGCTGGTGAAGACTTCTACAATGCTTGTGAACATGATTTGTTGGACAAATTTAAGAATGTTCATACTATTAATAAACTTCATACTCTATCTAGGTCTGAATATAAAGCCTTAAAAACTTTAAAGAATGGTAATATTATTTCTATTTTCCCCGCAGACAAAGGTGGCGATGTGGTTATAATGAACAGTATTTTACGATACTAGTATTATTGCACATTTAAGTGATGACAACACCTATCAACAAATGCATTATGAGAAAGTTGGAGAACTTATTCGATCAGTAAAGTTCACATTATATGGCTGTCTTCTTGAGTGGGCTATTATATATGATTTATAAAGATATTTAATAGTGGACCATCCATTAGTTCCAACTTTTAATGGCCTACTTAAAATTCATAAAGTGCCTCTCTCCCCCTCAAACTTCACTCAGAAAATACCACCTAATATAACGTCCCCCTGCTATCACTAGGGAACAGGTTCTTAATGCTCTCTCTAAGGCCAAGAACACTGCATCAATGGGATATCCCTGGATTCATTCTAAACAATATGAAACATGACCTATCAGGCTCTCTGGAATTGCTATTTAATTATAGTCTCCAAACAGGCTTCATGCCACATGAATGGAGGACAGTAACAGTCATCCCTCTGCACAAAGGTAGGTTATCTACAGACCCTGGAAACTGTAAGTCTTACTAGTCTTATATGTAAAGCCATGGAAATGATTATCATGGGAATGATCAATTGTGATATAGTAAACTTCCAGACACTGGACCAAACCCAGTTTGGTTTCGTCAAGGGCATATCATGCATACTCAACCTGATGGATTTCTTTGAGAAGGTCACCAAAGCAATGGATGAGGGCAAAATGGCTCACACTGCCTACCTTGACCTGGTCAAGGCATTTGACACAGTACCCCACTCAGGGATTGTTGACAAAGTCAAAAAGTTAGGTAAAAACTCATATGTCACCTGGTGGGATAGCCAAATGGCTCACAGACAGGATCCATGAAGTTAGAACTGAGTTGTCCATCTCTACAAAGAGGCCAGTCATAAGTGGAGTTCCTCAGGGATCAGTCCTTGGACCGTTCCTTTTTGGCATTTACTTCTCTCAAGTCAAGGCCAATGTCAGTGGCCTCTGGCTGACTAAATTTGCAGATGATTGCAAATTAGCAACTGTCATTGAATTCCACACTGACATACATGTTCTCCAGGAGGGGCTGACACAGACAAACAACTAGTGTCAAAGCCATGGACTAATTAATGCCAAGAAATGCATAAAGGTATCCTTTGGGAAATCATCCACCCCTGGTAACTATCATATTTACAACACAACCCTTAGGGTTAACCCAGTAGTCAGGGACCTAGGATACACTAAACAATTTTTAAATGATTTATATGTTTTTGTTGATAATTGTATATATATATATATATATATATATATATATATATATATAAGTCAGAGACTGTGTTAGTAACATTAGACATTTGTTCTCTGTTTACAGTTATTCCAAATTTAAGAGACATTAAGTACATGAGAGAGTTTTTAAACCATGAAGGTCATATGGATAGTAAAGAAGTTGCTGTTGTTAGTCTGTTTGTTGACTTAATCTTAGAAAGCAATCTGTTTTTATATGCAGGAAAATATTATTGACAATGACTGGGCATAGCTATGGGGACATCCTGTGCCAATAGCTATGCCAATATCATGTTAGCGTACTGGGAACATCAATTTGTTTTACATACTAATGAATTCACCCCTCATATTTGCTTTTGTAAACAATTTGTTGATGATGAATTTATGTTGTGTAGGGGAAGTATACAATGTCTGCATGATTTTATACATTATTTACACATGAACACAACCTTTTTAAAATTTATAGTAAGGAGTACTTTTGAAACCATTCATTTTCTAGATGTAGATCTAGCTAGACTAGCCCGGTCAACAAATGTAAAATAAATAAAATAAAAATAGTAGTTTCTAAGAATCGTAATGATAGTTTTATGGGTCTATATTATCATATTGCATGCTCAGAAGAGTGAACAACAGATAATCGACCCCATGTAAGCGAAAGCTTACAATGTCGAAACTTCAGAACAGCAATTATTTTCCAATGGAAAACAATCACTGTTCTGAAACAAAAAAAAACAGTAAAACATTACTTAATGTGCCCCCACACCCCCTACTTAAATATACCAGCCCAGAGATCACAGTACAGTGCCGAAAAGGCAAAGTAGCAAAAGCAGCCAAACTAATTCTTTCCCAGGGAAAGAATTTGCTGAACAGCTGCTTCGCTATTTTGCCTTTTCACACTTTATTGTTTGACAAAGATGCATTCGACAACCTGTGTCTGTGACAGCGTAATAGGGAACCTAGTTTTACTACCAGCTTATTTAGGAAAGAATGCAGCAGAAATAGTGTTTTGTATAGAAATAGCATGCACCCACACTTTATTCACAAGAACATTGTTAAAAATCAGGGGATTAGAATATTGAGACTGAATAGTGAACAGGCTAATTTTATTAGAGATACAGATACATTAAAGAATGAATTAATACAAAGATGGTATGGCAAAGAGGAAACAGTGGGTATTCTCACTGAAATTCCTTTGTTGAGAGATAATTTAGCTTGCCCTTATTAATCTCGTCAAGTTAATAATAGTAACATTAGCAATAGAAGTAGGAATACCTCACTACTCATCTCCTTTTTTTATTCCAGTGATGTTGCTGTGATTTGTAGTGTCATAGAAAGGAAATGGCATACATTAACTAGTGACAATACGTTGTGGTCACTAGTGGGTATTAAACCCCTGTATGGATATAAAAGTACTAAGAATTTGAAGACACCATTATGCTATGATAAGGTCTTACACACTATAGAATCACGATTGAAAGGTACCTTTCATTACCATGCTTGCAGTTTTTGTAGTTATATTAATTCTGAAGGACAGTTTATATATCCATCGCCTGGTATTCGTTATGCATTTAAATTAACAGCAAACTGCAATGTGAAACACATCATTTATTTGGCTCAATGTAAACAGTGTGCATCCTTTTGCATAGGTAAGACCAAAAGGACATTTAAAGAGAGGATAAGAGAACACGTTAGAAGCATTAGACTGAGCAATCAGAATAAAGCTCCAGCTAGAAATGTAGCTCTGATGTGAGCTTCACATGCATTTACCTTTATGGTGATTGAGAAGTTAGATTTTTGGAGCTAAAATGGGTGATTACTTGAGTAAAACAGAAGGGAGGGAGCTACACTGAAAAATTACAGTATACTGCAAGCCGACAAGAGGGTAGGATTGAACGATAAGTTTTGCCTGAAACCAGTTTTGAAATTGCAAAATCTAAGAAGGTGAAAGTTTTTTAAATACTATTTTTAAGTATTAAAGTATTATTTGTCTAACTTTAAATGTGCATTAGTGAGTGAAATGATGTAAATGCTTTTGCAACACTGTTTCTTTCACTTGATGCTTGATTAGTTGCATTCTATCAGGGTGCACTGGTCATGTGATTGTGTGTTCATTTTTGATTGGTTGAGTAAGGAAGGACAAAGTCTGAGCTGTGTGAATATCCCTTGTCATAAACTGTATAAAGCATGTAAATATTCTTTTTTTGTAAAGAGATTGCAAAGGTGTAAAATGTGGAAATGAGTTATTTATTTATTCATTCATTCATTCATTCATTCATTTATTTATTTGACTTTTGTTTACCGGGATAGTCCAACTGGGTCAACAGAACCTGTTTTCAGCTGAGGCCCGGGGAGAAAAGTTTCATGAACAGGCAATATAATAATAACATTCATATATTACAGGAACACTACATAAATTCAAAATGAAAAGCAGACAAAATGTATATATATGTGAAAAAAGAGTAACACTGATAATTAAATGCAACACCAATAATTTACATTATCATTGCATATGTTCTGACTCAGGACAAAAATGCAAAAGTTAGTTAAAAACTACATCAGCATAGCTTGTTGCAGTGTCCTAGCATCCCATTCTAATGTGCTCACCAACATTTATAGGTTTTCCTCTCTACTCAGTTCTGCAAATGCTTCCCTACCTACATTGTATGCCTAAGAGGTCTAACCCTGCTACAGTCAGGATCATGGCTTAATTATATTTTATTTTAAATAAAGAGAACACAATTGTTTACAAGTTTTGCTCTCTACTGAGTTCTGCGAATGCTTTCCCATCTGTGTTGGATGCCTAAGAGGTCTAATCTGGCTATGGTCAGGATTGCAGCTTAATTGCATTTTATTTTAAATAAAGAGACCACAGTGTATGTCTTTAATTATATTTTTTCTACAGTAATCAAGCTCTTTAATATAGACTCCTTAAGCCTTCTTAGAAATGTGACATGCACACTAATATGGATGCTTCCCTTTTTTGTTTAGAAATCCCCTCCTCCCTCAACCCTAAACCTTGTTCTGCTGCTTTTATTCATTTGGGGCTTATATTAGATTTTTTTCAAACACTTAGGCAGAGCTAAATATAAGACAACTAAAAAAGTATACGTTAAGGGTAATATTTGCTAATGGACAGTATTACTTGTACTGACCTGCGGCTTGGTGGTGTAACTGATATTTTTTTTTGTTTTGGATTTTTCTCAGCTCACTTGTCTGCCTTGTGGGTCTGCCAGCTCAATTTACCCTACCCTATACCCATTCCCACCCACCCCCTTCATCCCCACATTTATACTTTATAAACTCCACCTTCATTTCTTTTTAAAGACCAATTGCACATCTAAACACTTAATTGCTTTCCTCCACCCATAATATCTTATCACTAATCACAGAGTATTACTTAAACTTATAATCAGTACATCCCCCATTAAATACTCTTAACTCACAGTAAATATCACCCTTACAATTACCATACCATCTTACTTTAAACTTGCACCAATACTAGCAATGATTCCATGATTCCACTACTCTGTCTAACCTCTCTACTAATAATCCTTGCGCATGCTACAACAGTATTTTCTCAAGTTCCTACACATTGTTACACATCAGTAACCTCCACAACTAGTTACCCATCTAAACATTACAACTTTTCCAACATCTCTGCCAAAATTATTCCTCTATACCATTTCCTATATCTCAGTTCCCAAACTCTTTACCACAATACACAGTAAACTAAATTTTATACCCCTATGATCCACTTCATGCAAAAAAAAAAAAAAAAAGAAAAAAAATACCCTGTATTCTTATCTAATCGTCTTTCTGCTACAAAGTGGAGACATACAGGGAGCATGACCTGGGCGGAAAATAATTAATTTAGTTTTGTTGGTGTTAAGAATAAGTTTAATGTTTGTGAACCATGTTTTGGCTAGAGTAAAAGTGTTTTGGGTGAGGATTTGCAGTTCCTTTAATGTGGGGGCGGCACTTATAAGGGTGGTGTCATCTGTGTATTGTACTAGTGATGCTGTCAGTGAGGAGGAATTGATTTGGTTGGTGAATAGTGGGAACAATAGTGGCCAAGGATGGATCCTTGAGGTACACCTATGGATACTAGTCGCAGGGAGGACAGCTAGTCCTGCTATAGGACTGCTTGCTGTTGACCAAATGAGTAGCTAGTAAACCATGATATAGTGCAGGGGCTGAGGCTTAGGGTAGATAAAGTTTGGAGAAGAATGTTATGGTCTACCATGTCAAAGGCTTTAGATAAGTCTAAGAAAATGGAAGATACAAATAGTCCCTTGTTTCTATTGTGGTTACCTATATCTGTAAATGATAGTAATACTGTGGTGGTGCTGTGGGATGGTATAAAGCCATGCTGGGTTTTGGAGATTAAGTTGTTTTGTAAGAGGTACCGAAGTAGTTGGGAATGTACAACTCTCTCTAATATCTTGAGAGCATTGTGATTGGGTGGTAGTTGGTGAGTTCTAAGGAGTTGCCCTCTTTGTGAGTGGAATAATGTGTGATGTTTTCCACAGGGTGGGTACTTTGAATTTTGCAAGTGACCTGTTTATGAGGATGGACATGGGATAGGCTATGGTGTCTACTGCTATCTGAAGGAATTCAGCTGGTAGGGTGTCAACAGCTAGTGCGGTTGGTTTGAGTTTCTTAAGGAGCTTTGAAATAATTTTAGTGGGTGTAGGGTGTAGGGAAAAGTTGGTGGTACTGTTTTGAGTAGTAGAGTGGGTTTTACTAGCACCTGGTATAGGGCTGCTAGTGGTATTGAGGGCATTGGTAAGGGTTTGGACTGTTTCGGTAAATAACTTGTTAAATTGTGTAGGGATGTTGTCCTGGTTGTTTGTTAATGCTGGGGTTGGGGTGGTGGCTTTACCTGGGTGGATTATGCCATTTAATGTAGCCCAGAATTTCTTAGTGTTGTTGGCATATTTTTCCTGCATGTTTTGGTATTTGCCAAGATATTTAGAAAAAATATTTAGAAAAATGTGAAAATTATATCTATATATTTTTTTTCTCTGCTGTCTCAGCCTATGCAGCTTTATATCTCATATTTACTCCATCTCGCCCTGAATGTGGGCTTGGTTTTGTACAGCACTTAGGCAGAACAGCATGTAGTCATGTGCTTTTGTTTCTGTTAACTTAATGACTGCATTATTGTTGTATTCATGTGCTTTCTTTCTGTTAAATTAGCGACTGCATTATGTCTGTAGTTTATGCAGCAAAGAGCTTAAGCATAGTCAACACAAACGAACTCACACCGCTTATACTCCGATGCCTATCACCACTCCTTCCACGTACTGAATAACACACCTCCGTGGTCACAAAACAGTCCTTGTTCAATGCTTGAACAAAATCATTTATTGTTTAAAATTTTAAAATCTTTAAATGCGCTTATTTAAACATACATTTTTTTCGTCGGGACCTCTGTCCCAACTTCATCAGAAGTACAAACCTCCCCCTCTCTACGCTCCACTAATATATCTTCTCCACCCAGCTGATCTGTTAATTAATTAACTCCAATAAAGGTTTAGAATTACTGTCTTAGAAACAGTTTTAAAGTGCCTATGTGCTAGATTATTTGATTACAATGAATCTCTTACTTCAAATGTTCTTTTATATACGCAAATTTTTATTATTTATTTTTCTGTTTATTTTTTCTCTCTATTTATTTTGCTTGTTTTTTGTTTGTTTTTTCCTTGTTTTTTCTTCTTCTTTCTTCAACCTTTTATGTTAAGATGAAATAGAATGTGGTTACTGTTGATATCCGAACTATTTACAAAAAATCTATATCTATGTAAATCAAATTAATAAAATATATAAAATTTATAAAATATAAAATATAAAATATACTTTTTACAACATTCTTTTAAGAAAGATTTTATTACTTTCAAGCAATTTCTTTAAAGTCAATTTATAAAATTATTAAATTATAAATTATAAACTGTAACGTGCTAAAAGTTTTTTAAAAACTAGACAATTTCTAATTTACATTTACATTTAAGTTAATATTTATGTTTATATTAATATTTATCTGTCCTGGTTTTTTAATCTCAGAATGCATTTTAGTGAACACACTTCATTGATACCTGGGGCTCTGCATGCATTTTATATTTTATATTTTATAAATTTTATATATTTTATTATTATTTAGCACATAGGCACTTTAAAACTGTTTCTAAGACAGTAATTCTAAACAAGGACTGTTTTGTGACCACGGAGGTGTGCTATTCAGTACGTGGAAGGAGTGGTGATTGGCATCGGAGTATAAGCGGTGTGAGTTCGTTTGTGTTGGTGAAGTTGCTCAGTTTCCTGATTTACGTCAGCTTAAGCATAGTGTTATGTTCTTTGTTATCTGCTTTGCAATTAGCATCTACTAATGTATTTCAGCAGTATAACATTAGCGACTTTGTTTTTTTTTTTTTTTTACCATTCCTTGCCAAATAGTATATATATATTTTTTCTTCCCTGCAAAGTCACGGCCGCTAAATGCCTCACAGCTGCCGATATGGCTTTCAGTAGTTCTCTCTTAGCGATCATTGTTTTTGGTGGCTGAAAGCTGTGCAGTGCCTTTACCAGCAAACACAGCTTTCCGCACTACCTAAACTAGCTGCAGATATAGTTTTACAATATACCCAGTAGCTGCTGATACGGCTTTCTGCAGTATAATATTAGCGCATTTTGGTTTTTTTTTTGTGTGTTTACCATTACATACCAAATAATGTATTTTGTCCTGCAAAGTCACGGCCATTAAATGCTTTACAGCTGCCGATACGGCTCTCAGTAATTCACTCTTAGTGACCTTTGTTTTGGTGGTAAAAAGCTTTATAGTATCTTTACCAGCAAACACAGCTTCTGCACTACCTAAACTAGCTGCAGATATAGGTTTACAAAATACCCTTGGCGCGCTTTATTTATTTTCTGAACTTGACTATTAAATGCATAACAAATGTTTTTTTTTTTTGCCATTTGGGTGACTTACATGGGCACTGATTGTTTCTAATGTGCATGTGATTTGAAGTGATACGTTTGCTACAAGACTACTGCTCAACTATTTCTGCCTCCATTTTTCTCTACCTCTCAACTTCTCTCTCCCTCTGCCTGCTCTTTTTTTCCCTTCTCCCTTCTTTCCTCCATTTTACTCCACTCTATAAGACTACCCACCTCTACTCTGAACTTACCTCTTCCTGCACTTTCCCTTGAACTATTCTTCCCTACCCCAATTTAACTTTTTTTTTCTCTCCTTTTACAGCTGCTCCCCCCTTTTGTTACTACTAAACAGGAAACCCATCCTTTTAAGAGAAGTTGTCTGTGGACAATCTGTCTGATCTACTCTACAAATACTGGGATCTTGACTCCCCATTACTAAAGAAACTCAGTGTATGTAATTAGTCTCATATATGTTATACTAGTGCCTATCTAAACTTGAGCAGCATCCTACCTCAGTGCGCTTCTAGGTAGCCTATCACAGGCCATTGTACTGCCCCCCAACCTTGATCTACAGTCTAATATTTTAGTCTCCTCACTACCTCTAGCTATTCTTCCTTACTTCTTAGAGGAACCTCTTCAAAGTGTACCTCCCTCCTTTCTCCACTAGGTGGCAGCTTACTCTAGATATAGACAACCAGATATAAACCTTTTCTGCTCAATATATTTTCTCTGCCTAGAACATGTCTCTGCCCTTCTGTATTGAAACAGTGATAATTCCACCACACTCTCATGGTCTTCCTCCAAAACGTGCAACTTATCAAACATAATTTCACAGTTTAACTATAAGAAACCCTAGCTAGTAAACAGAATATCTGCACCCAAGTTGTAGCTATCCTCCTCCAGTCTCTGATTGTTTTTCTGCTCCTTTCCTGCCTCTCTTGGCTCTTCCCGCTCCATTCGCCCTGCAGGCTCACTCCGCTCCCCTACCCTGCCCCCAAATTCCACCCACCCCAGTACTCCTACATTTATTCCTCTCCCCACTAATCCCTCCCTATCCCACAACCAATCCCTAACCACCTTCCCCCTTCCTATTACCCACCTGACCCCACCCCTTCCTCCAATCCACCTGACTCACTACCACTCCCCCCACCCACCTAATATCTCTTCATCTTTCTCTATCACATCTAACTCCACTACCATGTCCACCTTTCCCTTCTCATTCCTTATCTCTATATCCTTGTCCTTATTTCTAGTTACTCTTTACCATACCACCTCCTTCACTGATCTCTATTTAATCCTTCCCTCATCTCCCACTCACAACATCCCTACATCTCACTTTCATAATATCTCATCCTCTTTAATTCCCCTCCACCCTATCCTTCTCCTAAATGTAAAAGTATTTCCAAACTCTTCTAATTACTTCAAACCCAAACCAAATCTCTATCAGCCTTCTCTAACCAAATACAAACCTAACAAACATATTCACCTTCCCACTTACCTTTGTCTAGCCAGAGACATCCACCCTAATCCTGGACCAAACCTCTCCCCAACAAACCTCCCCAGCACCAGCACCAAATCCTCAAGTAAAAACCTTAAACTCTTCACCATCAATGCCCAAAGCTTAATATAAAATGTAACCCTCTTCCATGCCTGGCTCAACCATAACCTACCAGATATAGTAGCTATCTCTGAAACCTGGCTAAAACCTCATATAAGTGACTCTGAATTCCTTCCCTGCGGATTTCACTCTCTCCGATCTGACCACCCAAGTAGAAGAGGTGGTGGTGTAGCTTTAATCTACTCCAACCAGTTGTCCATCTCTTCTTACCCTAACCCTATTCCCTCTTTCTCTAATGCTGAACTTGTGATTGGCCTACTAAAAATAAATACCCATAAAAGTATCTGCATTATTTCCCTCTATATTCCCCCTGGTAACAACACCAATGCCCTGGAAGAGATACTATCCTGGACCTCATCCAATATTAAACTAGAAACCTACATCATGGGGGATGTAAATATTGACAGGGGAAAAATCATCAGCCCTAATCCCACAATAACAATCAACCTACTCAACTTCGCTCAACTTACAAACTCCATTACCAGGCCTAACAAAACCAACCCTCCAGGCTCCATACTTGACTGGATCCTAGTATCTCATCCTAACAAAGTCATAAAATCAGGTCTCATTCCTGACTCATTAGGAGACCACCTCCCTGCCTTCACCCTTTGAGCTACTCCCACTTCATCACACTCTCACCAATACATTCATACTCGTAACCTGACTAACTTTAACCCCACCACCTTCTCTAACTCCCTTAAACTAACTAACTGGAACCCCTTAAAAATACTACGATTAGACAAAGCTGTTGACTGCTTCAATTCTACATTCTTAACTGTCCTTAACTCCCTTGCTCCAATCAGAACTAAAAGAGTCAAAACTAAGACCACCCCATGGCTCACCAAAGATACAAAAAAGATAATGCTACAAAGGGATAAAACATGGAAAACTTACCTCTGCCATAAACAGCCAGAAATACTATTTAAATATAAACAATTCAGAAACCTAGACAAAAAACAAGTCATTAGAGATAAAAAATCTTACTACATAAAACTACAAGAAAATCATGCTAAAAATCCTAAACAGTTCTGGAACTCTATTAATTCCCTCCTCAGCCCAGGTACAAAAAACAACCCCTGTCCAGACACCAGCAAATCTGACCCCGGAATTGCCTCGCTATTCAATACCTTCTTTACATCTTCTATCACTGAGCTGACTAAGACCTTTACCAACATTAACCCTCCTCCTCCCTGCTCAATCTCCCCCTCCCTCATCTCTACACCCTATTTTTGAACTTAAACCCATCTCCACCAATCTAATAATAAAACTTCTTTATAAACTTAAGCCTTACTCCAACACCCCTGACAGCATTCCATCCTCCTTCCTAAAAATAGCCACTGATGCTATTGCTCTGCCTATCAGCATCCTGATCAATAGATCACTAAGTGAATCCTATGTTCCCAAACTTTGGCATTCTGCATTTATTCTTCCACTTCATAAGGGTGGCAAAAATTGTAATGTCTCCAATTTCCAACCCATAGCCATCCTCTCCCCCATCCCCAAAATTCTTGAAAAATGTATCCACCTGCAGCTCTTGCCATTCCTTACCAAACACCAGCTACTCTCTCCTACCCAACACGGCTTCTGCCCAGAGCACAGTACTAACACCACCCTTCTCTCCTTCTTACATTCTGTAAACTCCACCCATGACTCTGGTAATATGGTATCTTCTATTCTGCTTGACTTATCCAAAGCCTTTGATACCATCTCTCATACCCACCTTCTAAGCCATCTCTCCAATCTCAACCTCTCTCAAATAACTCTCTCATGGTTCTCTAGATACCTTTCAAACAGGTCCCAAGCCGTGAAATGGGGCCAAGCCACTTCCTCTTTCCTTCCTACCCCTACCGGAGTACCCCAAGGTTCCATACTTGGCCCATTGCTATTTAATATCTCCATTAATGACTTCCACAAAGCCATTCCCAACACCAAAATTGTGCAATACGCTGATGACTCCACTTTGATCTGCTGCCCTACCAACCTAACAGAGCTCCAATCTCTGACACAAAAAGCCTTCTCAACCACTGAAAACTGGATGCTCCAAAATCACCTCTCACTAAATGCCAATAAAACAAAAATCCTTCTATTCTCCCCCTCAAAATCCTTCCCTCTTGACAATAACTCCCTCCCTATAACCAGTCTCAATAACTCCTCCATCAAGATTGTACCCTCTGCCAAACTTCTTGGTGTCACAATTGACAATCAACTAAAATTTAACACTCATATCCAGGTAAACATCAAGAAAACACACATAAAACTAGGCCTACTTTACAGAAACAACCACTTCCTCTCTCCTTCCACCAGACTAACTCTTGCCTCTACCTACCTCCTTCCCTCTCTTATGTTTGGCACTTCTCTGCTCACTAATTTATCTTCCACACTCACCTCCAAACTTGAAGTTTGTTATAACAAAATTTCCAGATTTGCTACCAATGCCAAATCCTCCTCTCATCACTGCACCGCCCTTCATTCTCTAAACTGGCTAGAACTCCCTAACCTACTTGACTTTCTCCAAATTACCACAGCCCACAAATTACTATTCCAACCCACTAAATGCCCTGCTCTATCTAACATTCTACAACCTTATACCCCTCTCAGACCCCTTAGATCCTTTCACCAAAACCTGATCACTGTTCAAAAACCCAAGCACCCAGCTGGTCAGCTTCTCCTATCCTTTACCCTAGCAAAAAAATGGAATGATCTACCCTCCTCAATAAGGACCTGTAACAACCATCTTATCTTCAAAACTCAACTTCATTCCTACCTCTACCTGAACAGGAAATGCAACTGCACTCTTTCACCCATACCTCTCATGCCCTCCTCCCCCTTTACTCCAGGCTAACCTTTTCTTCCTACCTTACCCTCAATCCACTGATTCATTTTGTAACTAGATAATAATATTTAGCCTTTATACTAAAAGCTTGTTTGTTTATTTTTCTGAACAATAACTGTAATTGTCTTTGACTTTTTCTTGTTAAAGGAACCCATTGTTTGTACTCTAACTCTTTGATATTTTCATGTAATTAACTTTGCTATGTGGAGCTTTTCTACCTGGGCCTCCACTGGAAACGGGCTCTTAAGCCCAGTGGACCTCCCCGGTAATCAAACTGGAATAAATAAATAAATAAATATTATAAAAACAGCAGTATATATATATATATATATATATGTATATATATATATATATATATATATATATATATATATATATATATGCACCAGACAGAGGCCGGATATTAATGCAATGGAATTTGCATTGTGTAAGCTTTAAGATGAAATGTTTTAAAACCTTGTACATAGCATGGTTTTAGAATTATTAATGCAAATATGAACAAGCAATATTTGATGCCTAAAGGCCGCAATAGGAGTTAACTGCAGATGTAGCTGGAAGTGTTACTCAAATGTAACGAGTTGATAAAACTAAACAAATCTTCATTCTAATACAATATATTCCCCCAGGACACAATATACCAGTTCTTGAAGATATCCTGTCCTGGGTCTCCCAAACAATCAAAAATGAAATTATCATCCTAGGAGATATAAACATAGACTGGCAAACTATTGCATCTGACTCACTCACAAATAGTATTCACCTCTATGAATTTTTGCAACTCATCAAAAGCCCCACTAGGTATAATAAAGATTTTATTCAACAAGCTACACTAGACTGGATCCTAGTAACAAATCCAAACATTTTTTCAGCCACTGCCACCCTTTCTAATTCCCTAAGTGACCATCTTCCCACAATTGCCATTAGAGCCAATACTCACCAACCCAAAATACATACTGTGAAATCAGTTCGAAACTTATATACTTTCAGTCAACATATATTTAATGATCTGCTATGCAAACCAAACTAGACACCCCTGAAATGTACTAAAAGATTTAAAATGAATATTGCTCCATGGTTAACCAAACAATACAAAAACCTTATGTAACAGAGACTTAGCCTGGGACAAGTGGAAGCAAAATGAGAGTGTGGAAAATCTTATCCATTTTGGACAACTTCACAAGAACATAAAAAAGTTAGAGAACAAGGGTAAAACATCTTACTACTCTCACCTTCAAAATGAACACAAATCCAATCCCAAAAAAGTCTGGTACTCCATAGCAATACTTCTTAACCAAGGCACAAATAAAGAACACTGCCCATCACCAGATACCCCTCCATCCCTAACAGCTGAAAACTTCAACAAGCAGTTGATAAAATCTATAGCAGACCTACTAGTAAACAACTCTAACACCAGACCCTCCCACTTAACTAACATTTCCACCACCAATAGTTTCGCTCCAGCCAACTATAAGCCTTTTCAGGATAACAGACATAAAACTATTAATGACAACTCAACCACTTTCTTATTTCAGTCCATGCCTACAACTTCCGTTAAAAGACTATTGCTAAAACTAAAACCCTGCTCTACCTCAGCAGATACTCTCCCACCACTTCACCTTAAACTAGCCTCTGAATCCATCGCCTATGGAATCAGTATCCTAATCAACAGATCTACACATAATCCCCCACCACTTTACCTTAAACTAACCTCTGAATCCATTGCCTATGGAATCAGTATCCTAATCAATAGATCTACACATAATCTCTGGTTCCTAGCATGTGGGAAATGTCCCATATCACACCTTTCCACAAAGGAGGGAACTCCACAGAACCTTTCAATTTCTACCCTATATCCTTTCTGTCTCCTATCTTTAAAACACTAGAAAGACTTATGCACCAACAGCTAATGCAATACCTTCTACAAAATAATCTTCTAACTCCAAATCAACATGATGTCTGACCTTACTACAGCACTTGAACTGCTTTAATATCCTTTACAGACACCAAAAACAGGGATAGAGAAACAGGGAACTATGTATCTGCAGTATTCCTTGGCCTCTCTAAAGGCTTTGTCACAGTTGCTTACTCCTTACTTCTAGAAACACTCTCCAACTTAAAACTTTCCCATAATACAGTACAGTGGTTTAAAAGTTCCTTACAAAATTGCAAACAAGCTGTAAAACGGGCAAACACACCTTTCCCATTTCTCCATAAAGCCACTGGAGCCCCACAAGGCTCCATCCTTGGCCCCCCCTCCACTATTTAATATATTCACAAATAAAGTGCATACCTCCTCAGCCCCTGGAACTCTCATTCAATATGCAGATGATTCCACTATTCTTTTCAACTCTTGCACACTACCTGCACTACTCTCCAGCACACAAAAGTCTTTTACTGCTGCTGAAACCTGAATTGCAAATGCTCAACTATTCCTTAACTCTAAAAAAAAAAAAACTCATCCTCTTTCACCCAAAATATCCCACTTCTAACATAGATGAATTCAAAATCTACTCCACTGATAATACTACTACTGGGTTAGTACAGCATACCGAACTGCTGAAGTGTGAGATTTATAATTGTCCTTTAATAATAATTCAGCCGTCTATACCAGAAAAAAACTAGTTTCAAACTTACGCATTATTCTATGTCAAATGTTGGAATGAGTTTTTGGAATGGAACTCATGTTGTTTAATCAGCTTTGGTTGAAAACTGAAAAAACAGAAAACAGTTTTGATTTAAAAAACCCGTCAGGAAATGTTACGCCTGGACTGCTGCACTTCTCTTTCTGTTTTCACTGTTGTGTAGATTAAAAAAAGTTTACTAATGTCAGTACTATAGCATAAAGGAATAAAGCTCTGACTGTGACTGAGGCTACCTGCATTCAATTTATGGCATAGGTATTTGAGGTACTGGCATGGGAAGATGCACCTGCCCATCCAAAGGGAACTGTCACTTGCTGACATGCACAGAATTTTAGATCTCCAGCGGGGGCTGGAAACATGCAGAGGGGTGTTTCCACAGGAAGGCAGGGGTATTTACTGAGTTGCTGTGGAGGTGGGGAGATTCAACACCATACCCCATTGGTTGTCCTTGGGGGCAACCACATGGGAAAGGGAAAATCAGAGACTAAAAAATTGAAAAGCACTCTTGCCAGCAGTATGTCACTGAACCAGGATCATCAGTCTCCTTATCGGCCTCAGAAATGGATTGAGAATAGCCTATGAAAGGATAAGTCAGGTCTGGTAGTACCAGTGAATGAGGAAAGGACTTGGGGGTAAGTTGAAGGGAAAACCATGGAAATCATGACTGATTTTAGGAAGAAGAAAAAAACACACACCCCTGTCGTCATCAATGGTGCTGCAGTGGAAAGAGTAAATAGTATCAAATTCCTTGGGGTACACATCTTGCAAAACCTAAGTTGGCGTACAAACACTTCCTACCTTATAAAGAGAGCACAACAATGTCTCCACTTCCTTAGGAGACTTCGTAGAACTAACCTCCCCCCACAGGTCCTACTCACCTTCTACAGAGCCACGGCTGAGAGTGTACTGACAAACAACATCATTGTCTGGTATGGAAATTTCTCTCAAGCTGACTGGAAGGCATTGGATAAGATTGTTAAGGCCACACAAAATTATTGGCTCTAACCTTCAGTCTCTGCAGGACATATATTCAAACAGATGCTATGGAAGAGTCTGAAAACTATTGAGGGATATACACTATCCAGCTCATGGAATGTTCAAACTCCTGCCAACAAGGAAGTGTTACAGAAGCGTTAGCTGTAGGACATCCAGATTCCATGACAGCTACTTCCCACTTTGTTAGAAAAATATGTATTTGAACACATATAAAGTGTTAGTTAAAAAGCAAAAAGTATATAATGCATTTTATTCTATTTACAATATGGCAATAAGAATGATTTTACATGTAATTGCTTGAAGCTTTGGAGCTGCAGTGTATTTGAACTCTGACCCTGGCAGTAGCCAGCTCAGCAAGCTTATGTTTTTCACTAATGATTATCTGCTGGGTCAGGAAATTAAATGTATAAAGCATTGAAAATCTTCTTCCTTCCTCTGGGATAATTGGCCTTGTGAATGTTACCAAGATAAGACACAGCTGCTGAAGTAATGTTGCAAGAAGAACAAAGAAGTGTATTACAAGACTGAACCAACTATTGTATTCGAGCAGGCCTGAAACCTTGAAGGACTAACATTTACAGAAAGACATTATAACTGACCAGGTGCTTTGCAAGGCTGTATTATTCCCATGGGAAAACTTTTAAAATGTATAACATCAGCTTTTCTTATGAATAGAATATTGTAGACCATAGTGATGTAGGTGCCCTGTGACTAACCACGTCAGTAAGGTGGGCACAGCTTGAGTGTTAAACCTATATAAAATTGTGTACTTCCTGCATCATGTCAGACAAAATTCTGTACTTGTATGTTTTGCCTCCTGGTGTACACTAGTAAACTTTTGCATCTGAGCCTCCTGTGTTGTTATCTTTGTTTTTATTTAACAGTTTGGTCCTCCTTGAACCGGAAACCCTCAGACAGCTACAGATCAGAGTGTACCGGTGGTCGAACACTGCGCAGGAGAAGCTACCGAAATGGTTCTTCTTGAAACATAAAAGACCTTCGACTGAAGTGTCGTTTCGAGAGGCTGGCCACTTTCTGATCTGCGGCCGAAGAGTGGCCTCGAACTGGTCGACTTAGGAGGCTCAGGTAGGAAGATATTTGCCTTTTTTCTGTTTTAGATCAGGGACTAGGTTGCAGTAAATACTATTGTCAGAAGATTTGTTATACAGATCAGGGACAAAAGGAAATTACTGTATATTTTGTCAGGGATCAGAGAAACAAAATAAGGTAGGCAGTTATTCTAGATAAACTGTGTAAGGAACTGAAATACCACATGGTGAAAAGGGTTACGTAACATTTTCTTTTAGAATGGGAAATCAGTGCACTAAAACATCGCGAGATCCGCCCCTAACTGAAGACGCAAAATATATGCAATTACAACGGGCTGATAATGTAAGGTATTATACAAAATGGGTTAATAAATACGGATTTGATGGTAAATTAAATAAAGTTTCATTAGTTAAACTTTTAAAACAGCTTAAATCTGACGCAGAAGGTCAGGCAAAAAAACAACAGCGATTAGGCATTCCTCAGGCACACAGGTGGATTGAGGAAGTAAACCGAAGGGAACAAAAAACTAAAAATGCTAAGACGTTATTTTTAGATAAAGAGGATAATAATACAGTAATAGCGACGGCTCCTCCTCCTCCGCCCCCTCCAATGCCTTTTTCAGGATATGAAGCAGGAGGACAAGCTGGTCCACCTCCACGTTATCCTGAAGTCACAAGAACACTAAAACCATTTGTTAGAGATCCTATTGAAACTAGGTCCCGGACACGTAAAACACTTGGGGACACAGACTTATATCAAGTAGGGAGAAACACACTAGACAAGAGTGAGGAAGAAATCTGTCCACTAATCGAGGTACCAAATCCTCAGGCAGGACAGGAGGGGCAGGACAGGAGGGGCAGGACCCAACTCTTCTAGTATACAGACCATGGACACCGGAAGATATTCGGAAAGCTACAGAGGGAATCCCTCATCCAAAAGTTAATTACACAAAGTTTTTACAAGATTTACAAGGTATGAGACTAAGTTACCACTTGAATGGGGAAGAAGTAGAAAAGGTAGTTAGACAGATTGTGGGTCCAGACTGGCACATGATTTGTGGCACCTGGAATCCTCGTAATGCAGAGCTTAAACCACTCCCACATAGTGACGCAGAACTAGACAACAGAGTGAAAGGTCTTACAGACTGAATTTCTGAAAAATGGAAACCTAGAGCAGATTGGACTTGCATTAATCAATGCATACAACAAGAGAATGAAACTGTAGATGGGTACTATGGTAGATTATTGGAATGTTTCAATAACCATAGTGGTATGACTATTACTGAAAATCAGACACATGATACCTCGTATGAACAGCAACTGAAAAACGTGTTTTTGAAAGGTTGCATTGCACCTATCAGTAGCTTTATTACAAAGCATATGATAGATCATCGAACAAGTAGGCTACAATACAAGCCTTACTTGAATATGCTAGACATGCTGAAAGACACTTTAATAGTAAAAAGAAAAAGAAGACACAGGTCTTCACAGCTGAAGACGGAGCTGAGGTCTTTGTAGTACAGTCAGGTAAAAAGGGTAAGAAAAATGCCCAGGGAAATAGACAATCTGACAAAAGGTCAGAAGATTTTGAAGAGAAAAAAAAGAAAGGTGAGTGCTTTAAGTGCGGAAAGAAAGGACATTTAGCAAGGGATTGCAGGCTAAATAAAAAGGTGGCTACAGAAAGTAAGGGTGATGAGGACCGACTATATGATAGTGATGAAAGTCAAAAATCATCAGGAAAGGCAAACAAAGGACAGATGTAAATGTAGTGGAAGGAACAGAGGAAGTGCAAGCAGATGTAGAGGATGAAGAAAGTGAAATTTTAGATTTGGCGTTACTGAGCTTGGAGCTCTATCTGGCAGACACAAAACCGAAAGTTACACTTCTGATAGAAGGAAGGGAAGTTAAATTCCTGTGTGACTCAGGAGCTTCACGGACTTTAATACACCCCTCAAAGTTACCAGAATATTCCGAATCACCTGATTATATATTAGTGAAAGCAGCAAATGGACAGCTATATAGGAGCCACTCTCCCATGATATAGCAATAACAGACCCTGTTTCGGGTATGACTCAGAAAAGTAAAATTGTAGTTTCTGCAAAATATCCAGTAAACTTACTGGGAAGAGATCTTATGCAGATATTCGGCATAGCGGTAGTTCCCACTATGCAGGGTATGGAGGCACAAAGACAAATGGATAATTTTGTGGTGCGACCGGAGGGTGAAACTTATTACTGGTACAGCCAGGACCTAGTTACAACTGGTCCAGGGGCAGTAACCGAGGAACTGATGAATGTAGCCATCAGTAAGGCCCCCTCCCTTGACACTGACCAACAGCATTTGTTACATTGTACTCTATACTACTGTAGCATGCCAGGACCTGACAAAGAATATGAGCAAGAATTATTCAAAAATCCTGCTAACAGATTAATATTACGAACCTTGTATTGGGATACTGAGGGAAACAGTGTGGTAAGCTGTTCATTACCTCAGGAATTCATGACACTGTACAAATCTAATCGCCTACCACATGTTAGCTTAACAAAAAACAAGAATATGAAATGGGCGGACTTAGGAGAAAAAGTAACAAGATGGGAAAAACAAACTGAGTTAGAATTATCAGAGCAGGGAATACAAAAACAGAAATTGAATTGGCTAACACAGACGCATCCAGCTGTACACTTACAAACTAGTGAAGACAGCTGATTAGCATTCTTATTAGAAGAAGAAGAAAAAGCCTTGTGTGACATACCAAACATTCTTTGGTCAACAGGCAAATCAGATGTAGGACTTATTCAAACAGCAGGACCAGTAACTATTACACCAAAATCAGCATTTAGACCACAGAAAGGACAATACCCCTTGAGGAAAGATGCAGAGCAAGGAATCAAGCCTACTCAAGGAAGGAGTACTGGTAGAATCTCTTGATTCACCATGTAACACCCCTCTATTTCCTGTTAAAAAAGCAAACGGGGAATGGCGGATGGTACAGGATTTACAAGCTGTAAACAATGCAATAATACCCAGAGCACCTACGGTGCCAGACCCACACACCTTGTTGAATGATTTGAAGCCACAACAAAAATATTTCACTGTGGTAGATATAAGCAATGCTTTCTTTTCAATACCTATACATCCTGATAGCCAGTATTGGTTTGCATTTACATTTCAGGGTAAAAGATATACCTATACTCGGCTACCGCAGGGATATTGTGAAAGTCCAACGATATTTGCACAAGAAATGGCAAGCAACCTGGCAGGGTTTACCCCACCAGGAGGTAGTCAGATTCTACTTTATGTAGATGACATTTTGCTAGCAGCCCCCACCCAGCATCAATGCAGGGAAGATACTATAGCATTATTGAAATTTTTAGCAGCACAAGGACACAAAGTAAACAAAAGTAAGTTACAACTTTGGAGAAAACAGGTTAGATACCTAGGATATGTAATATCCAATGAAGGTAGAATATTAGACGAAGACAGAAAAACAGCAATTTTACAGGCACCTAAACTGGCAACCAAGAAGGAAATGATGTCCTTCTTGGGAACGACTAATTTTTGTCGAAGCTGGATATCAAACTATGCTTTAGAATCTGCTCCACTGGCTGATTTGATATATAAAACACCAGTGGCAGCACAAGATGTATTACAATGGACACCTGAAGCATAAACAGCTTTCTACAAACTAAAACAATTGATAGCTTCATCATTAGTTTTAGGACTTCCAAATTACCACAAAAGATTTTTTCAGACCGTAGATTGTAAACAGGGATACATGACGTCAGTTCTGATGCAACAGCATGGGGATAAGCAACGCCCCATAGCTTACTATTCATCACAGTTAGACCCAGTGGCACGATCGTTGCCTCACTGTGTGCAAGCAGTAGTCGCAGCTGCAATGGCAGTACAGGCTTCGGCCTCAGTGGTATTATCCCACCCTCTCACATTGAGAGTGCCTCATGCAGTCGCGATAATTTTACTGCAAGAAAAAATAGCATATCTATCTCCTGCTAGACATCTTTCATGTATGACCATACTGCTGAGCCAACCTCATATGGTAATTGAACGTTGTACAACATTAAATCCATCAACATTACTTCCAACTCCTGTGGATGGCACACCGCACAGTTGCCTGCAGGAAATTGAGCAAATAACTTTGCCCAGACAAGACCTCACTGATATGCTCTTGGATGATGCCGAGGTGACATTTAAGTGGATGGCTCATGCAGAAAGGGTCATACAGGGAAAAATCTAGTAGGATATGCAGTAGTCACAGATACAGAGATTTTAGAAGCCCAACCCTTACAGCATAATCTATCTGCTCAAGCAGCAAAACTGATAGCCTTAACACGGGCTTGCACTCTAGCGAAAGATAAATGTGTGAACATATATACTGACAGTCAGTATGCTTTCTCTACAGTGCATGTTTTTGCACAACAATGGAAAAATAGGGGAATGATAACATCTAATGGTAAACCGATTAATCATACGCAACTTATTTTGAACTTGTTAGATTCCATTCAGTTACCTACTAAAGTAGCTATTTGTAAATGTTTAGCTCATACAAAACAACAGGATACAATTTCAAAGGAATGCAAAGCTGATGCAGCTGCAAAGCAAGCAGCCTCAGACTCAGAAACTTTACTTTTAACCGAGGAATTACAGCCCTCTGAGATTTTAGATCTAGAAATGTTAAAAACGATGCAGACATTAACTACAAAGGCAGAGAAACAGAAATGGGAGAAACGAGGTGCAATCCTCGAAAATGGACTGTATGTCTCCAAAGAAAAAAAAACAATATTGCCGTCTAATTTATTTAGATATGCAGCTTTGTTGAGCCATGGGCAGTGCCATGTCTCAACAGGGGGGATAGTACAGTTAGTAAATCGAATATTCCAAACATATGGATTCACAAACTATACACAAAAATTTTGTGCAGAATGTCATATCTGTAACAAACATCATGCACAAGGGGCATTCAAACCCAAGCAAGGGAGTTTTCCTATACCACCATATCCGTTCCACACTATTTGTATGGATTTCATAGAATTGAATAAATGTGAAGGGAAAAAATACTGTTTAGTAATTATAGACATGTTTTCCAAATGGGTAGAAGCTTTTCCAACTAAAAATCTGGATGCAGCAACAGTGGTAAAGGCCCTAATAAAAGAAATAATTCCTAGATTTGGCATACCGGAAAGAATCTATAGTGACAATGGGACACATTTTGTTAATCAGACGATTCACCAACTTGGGAGATTCTTTGGGATCTCCTTGAAGAATCATTGTGCTTACCACCCACAGTCTGCAGGACTGGTGGAAAGGTACAATGGAATTTTAAAAAGCAAGTTGAGGAAGTTAGTAAGCGAAACACAAAAGAACTGGATTTGCTGTTTGCCTTTGGCACTGCTGAACATGAGAACAGTTCCAAACGTAAAGGGTTTGACCCCCTTTGAAGTGATATTTGGAAGGGCATATTATGTGCCACAATGGAAAGCTCTAATGCCTGCAGAACTAGAGGCTGACAGCTTATTAGCTAGCTATATGAGGAAACTGTTAACAAATAAAACTGTTTTGCAGTTGAACTCTTCTTCAGATAAAAGACAGACCAGACCGTTGGAAGCAGTGCTGACTCCAGGGTCCTGAGTGTGGTTGAAGGTCACGAAGAGGAAGAATTGGGTGAGTCCAAAGTGGGAAGGACTGTACCAGGTACTGTTGGCGATGCCTACTGCAGTCAAAGTTGCTGAGAGGTCATCCTGGGTCCATCTGACACACTGTAAACCGGTAAAGAATTTTCAGCTTGATAAACATTTTGTGACTGACACACAACAAAGGCAGGATGGCCAAAAGCAAAACGAGTAAAAACACAGATCAACCCCAAAGATGTTGTTTAATCATCTTGCTGACTATGCATTTATTGACTATGATTGTGATGACCTTCCTTTTGTTGTGGTTTTTCCTACATGTAACCACACAAGTGAAAGTGGAGAGCCGTGATGAACTGTATAGACTGGCATCCAAACTTTAACACATACCTAGCTATGAAGCGTGTATATGTAGAGACTATGAACATTTCAAATTGCTGGGTTTGTACTGCTATACCAACAGCATATGGAGGACTGTTGATGTCCGCTGTCCCCTTGGGGATAAATGAGACTTGGGAGAATCTACTTTTTGATACAGGATCTGTAAGATCACAGGACAAAATTGCATTGTATTTGCCTATTACACAGAAGGGAATTGTATGTTTTTACAAAAATGATACACTTCAAGTGGGTTGGAGTAACTGTAATATAACCATATCTTACAAATGCTATATTAAAGCTAAAGATAAAGGCACTGTTTGTAACACAAATTATGATTCATATTTGAGTTTAATGAAAACAACATTAAGTGATGTGCAGAGAAATCCTGTTTTACATAAACAATTGTCTGTGATAGACAAGAAAATGTTTCATTCAGAATTAACCCGCATCAGTACTAAGGTAGAAAACTGTTATTTTGTTTGTGGGAAAAAGGCATACAAATGGCTACCTGAGAATTTGTCTGGCAGTTGTTTTTTGGGTTATCTGGTTCCAGCCATAAGGCATACTGTAGAATTACCTCTAGGTAAGATAGGAAATGTGAGAGATGTAGCCCGGAAACCTGAAGGTCCAATCGGAAAACCTGTGAACCCAGTGGGAAAAATCGAAGCTGGTTGGAAGGACCATCATTCCGTAAAAGATAAAGAAAAATTGACTCATATGGACTTGAGTGACAGTGTTATATCCTGGGCTGGAATACTTCCAGCATATGGAGCAGTCAAATTGATCTGGGAGGTGAGAAAGCTGTCGAAACTTCTCGAAGTAATGAGTAACGCAACTTTTTTTGCTCTCGAACTAGTGACTGATGAACTGAATGCGATGAGAACTGTTGTGCTACAAAACCGAATGGCTCTTGACTGCACCCTAGTGGTGAGAGGTGGTACATGCGCGCTTATCAAAGAAGAATGCTGTGCGTTTATACCAGACAATCGACATGAAATTAATGACCACCTAGAGGTAATACAGCAGGTATCGGCCATGACTGAACCAAGCCCAAACCCACTGACGAACTTTTTCCAGGGTCTGTTTGGTGGGTGGGGTTCCATCCTAATGAACATTTTGATTGCTATTTGTGTTGGTCTGCTTCTATTGGGAGCATGTGTCTGTTGTGGGATCCCCTGCATGAAAAGATTGATCAAAGATTTTGTTGATATATCTGTAACTGAAACTTTGTACCAAGACATTGTTGGAACTATTAATTTCAGACGAAACTCTTTCCGAAGTATAAACTAAATGACTTGCCTAGTTGAAAGTCTTTAAGGGACAAGACTAGGGGACGATATAACAGTGTTTATATTTCAGAATAGAATAAAAAGTATTAAAAGGGAGTAAAATGTTAGAAAAATATGTATTTGAAC
Source organism: Protopterus annectens (assembly GCF_019279795.1). Lineage (NCBI taxonomy): Eukaryota > Metazoa > Chordata > Ceratodontiformes > Protopteridae > Protopterus > Protopterus annectens. The sequence continues at coordinate 1,540,280,210 of NC_056726.1, forward strand.
ACATATAAAGTGTTAGTTAAAAAGCAAAAAGTATATAATGCATTTTATTCTATTTACAATATGGCAATAAGAATGATTTTACATGTAATTGCTTGAAGCTTTGGAGCTGCAGTGTATTTGAACTCTGACCCTGGCAGTAGCCAGCTCAGCAAGCTTATGTTTTTCACTAATGATTATCTGCTGGGTCAGGAAATTAAATGTATAAAGCATTGAAAATCTTCCTTCCTCTTGGATAATTGGCCTTGTGAATGTTACCAAGATAAGACACAGCTGCTGAAGTAATGTTGCAAGAAGAACAAAGAAGTGCATTACAAGACTGAACCAACTATTGTATTCGAGCAGGCCTGAAACCTTGAAGGAGTAACATTTACAGAAAGACATTATAACTGACCAGGTGCTTTGCAAGGCTGTATTATTCCCATGGGAAAACTTTTAAAATGTATAACATCAGCTTTTTCTTATGAATAGAATATTGTAGACCATAGTGATGTAGGTGCCCTGTGACTAACCACGTCAGTAAGGTGGGCACAGCTTGAGTGTTAAACCTATATAAAATTGTGTACTTCCTGTATCATGTCAGACATAATTCTGCACTTGTACGTTTTTTGCCTCCTGGTGTACACTAGTAAACTTTTGCATCTGAGCCTCCTGTGTTGTTATCTTTGTTTTTATTTAACACACATGCTATCAGACTGCTGAATAACAAACCTATAGCCTAACACACAACATGGGTAAAACATTATTTGTGTGCAATATGTCATTGTTGTTTATATAAACTCTCTGAATAGCTCACTTCATACGTCTCTATCTGCACTAGGAAAACTGTAAAGTGTATGTTTATGGTATATATTGGTGGTGGGCAAGTTTACGTGTGCCTCTCTTATTAAATTACTGTTTCTTGCATATTCTTATATTTCTACTGAGTCTATTCCTGCTGTTGAATTAGTTTTTTCTGATGTAAACAGAGCTTTCAAATTGTTTTTATTTTATTTACTTTTTTGTATCGTATTTATTTTTATTTTTATTTTTAGTTAATTTACATTTTTTATTAATTTAATCTATCTTCATTCTGTAAACTGTCATTTATATGGTACGAGCTTGAGTATCGAAATTTCGTGCAGTGATACATACATTTTCTTCTGTGTTGATCTGTATGACAATAAAGTTTACTTTGACCTTGAAGATCAGCTATGGGAGCCAAAAAGAAAAAAAACTGCTAACCTGCAGGAAATGTTGAGATAGCAGTACTGTACTTTTTTTTTTGCTTAGACTATGGACAGGATGATCTTTAAACAAGCCTGGGAGCAGAAGAAGATCTTAGCATGGAAAGAAGACGTAAGGCAGCACAGCTTGCATTTTCTGAGTCATTGAGCTCAAATGTCTGTGCTCTACCTGTGTCATAGTTAGACTACAATAATCTCTAATTAGTAGTATGACTGACATATTTTTGTTGTGTTTGTGTATGTATATATATATATATATATATATATATATATATATATATATATATATATATCTATATATATATATATATATATATATATATATATATATATATATATATATATATATATATATATATATATATCTATATATATACACACATATATATAGTTCCCCTTCAAAACATCTAAATCTCATAACATTGAATCTGAAAACACTGAGACCATAACATCGAAAACCCAAAACATCTAAAACTCATACCATCGAATTTCATAACATTGAAAATGTATAACATTGAGCAGTATATCATCAAACATGTAAATGCTATAGTTTAATCTGTTAATCTTGTGGTATCACTACAAGATGTACTTTTTATTCATATAGTTGTTATTTATATAGTGTAGGAATTTACACTATTTATATAGTGTTTATTTTGCCAGTCTGTATGTGTTTTTAGGCCATACAGGCAAGTGATATAGATATTATGTGTACATTCTTTGTGGTGATTGCGATATAGTGGGGTTATGAAATTAACTTTTTCCCACTGTAGCATGATCTTGGAGTTGGTATATTTAATTTAGAGTGTGGGGGGTGCAGGGGGCTTGCCCCCCCCTGCAGAAACATAGTAAAATGTGTGTTTGTTAGTTTGGTGTTGTTATAGGTGGAGGGGATGTTATTTACATGTGCTTTGTAGTTTTCAGTGTTGTGATGCAAAGTTTCACTGTTCTGAGTTTTCAATGTTATGAGATTTAGATGTTTTGAAGGGGAGCCATACTATATAATATATATATATATATATATATATATATATATATATATATATATATATACACACATATATATATATATATATATATATATATATATATATATGGATATAGATATATACATAGATATAGATATATATACCATCTAATTTCAATTATGTATTCCTCAATGTACTCATGGACTGCATGCCTAATAAATACCTGCAATGATTTTTATTAAGTATGGGTATTGTCAGAGTATTGTCAAAACATTACTGCTGGCATTTACATTTTGAAGGGAAAGTACTTCCATCATGGCTACTAAACAATTATATAAAGTTTTGGTCATTTTAAGAGTTGACAGTAGCTGGTGTGTTAGATTAGTCTAGATGATGGTAGCATTGGAATAAAGGCATAAAAGGGGTATTGGCACTAGAATGGCATCACTAGTACATTGACAGGAATTTTTGGCTAGGTTTGTATTGGTCTGAAGACTGATTGCCTAGCACTCACTTATGAACCTTTTAGCTCTCCAGGACATGTGTGTATGTTTGTGTGTGTATTCACCCGTCCTGCTTGATATGAGCACTCCAATCATTCGGTGTGTGTGTGTGAGTGCGCGTGAGTGTGCAGCTGTGGATATGTGTGTGTGTGTGTGTGTGTGTGTGTGTGTGTGTGTGTGTGTGTGTGTGTGTGTGTGTGTGCATGTGTGTGTGTGTGCCTATATATGTGTGTGTGTGCACGCGTGTGTGTGTTTAGAAGAGTAAAGTTGTTTTGGACAAGTGCACTGGATTGCATTTCAGTGATAGCAAAGCCAATGAAGTTCTGGAAAGCCAGTTATTACAATTGCATTCTGCAGATGCAGCTCTTATGTGAGTGTTGTATATGTTGGCCATAACCTGCTGTACCAAATATCCCTTGTATCATTCAATGGTCAGTGGTACAGAGTGAACTCTGGTATCTCCTGTCCCAGATTTATCTTATTGAGGTTGGTGGTCCACATCATTAGAACACAGCCCTTTAACATTACGTTCAAGCTGGTGTCATTGGGTAATCATTGGGTTCTCAATTATTTTTTGGGTGAATGTCCAGCCACTGAGTATATAGTGGAGTTAGTTCATTTCTGTCTAACAATTTTTTTTTTTTAATTCAATGGAGAGATTTTCCATCAAAAACAAGGAACTGCAATGGGGGCAGCCTTTGCTCCTTCATATGCAAATTTAAGTCATTTAAGTATGGGTTTGTTTGAATTAGAGCATATCTACAAAATTAAATGTTACCAGCAATATGTGAGAAAATATTTCAGATTCATAGATGACTTGATTTTTCTATGTGAAGAAGGTGAAGATGAGGTTAATAGGTTTATTGAAAGCTTGCAAAATAATAGATTCAATTTGAAATTTGATGGCATTCAGATAGGCAAAAAAGGCTAATTTTTGGATGTTGAATTGAACATCAATAGTGGAGAAAGTCTCATGACTGAGGTACACAGAAAATTGGATGGAAATATGCAGAATCTAAAAGCCTCTCGTTGTCATCCTTGTCATACTATAGAAGCTTTACCTTATGGTGAATTTGTACGTCTATACAGATTGTGTAGTGATGAGATAGATTTTCAGGTTGAAATATTTAAAACATATACTATGTTTGAACATAGGGGATATAATAAAGAGATCTTAAATAATAGTTGGTTTAAATTAGTTAATGAACGTATTGATAGAAAGGTTATAATTAAAAATAGCTTTTTACCTCATGTTGAACAGAATAGTTCTGATATATATTTTGTGACAACTTACAGTTGTTTTAGTAACAGGTTAGCAGATATGGTAAAATACTACTGGAGACTTTTAAATTCTATGAAAGAGGGCATTGAATTGATACCCAAGAGACTTAAATATCATACAAAGTAGGTAGAAGTATAAAAGACTTTTTAGTAAAAAGTAAATTTATTATGTCTCCTGTAAGTTTAAGTAGAAAAGTAAATGATGTGGCAGATGCAAAGCATGCAAATTTATTGTATCTAGTTTTGATAGTATAAATGGTTTAAGTTTTAAGGCCAAAGGTCAGTTTAAATGTGACACTGAGGGCATTGTTTATGCCCTGAAATGCCCTTGTGATAAATTTTATATTGGTGGTAAGAGGGCATTTAAAACTAGATTGCTAGAACACATTCATGATATTAAAAATAGGAGGGAATAGAGTTCAGTGGCTGAACATATTTTTTTGAAGTACATGGGGGTTCAACTGTTAGGGCGGCCACGGTGGTGCAGCAGTTAGTGTTGTCGCCTCGCAGCAAGAAGTTTTCCGGTTTGACCCTCGGCTGGAGTGTCTTTTGTGCAGAGTCTGCATGTTCTCCCTGTGGTCGCGTGGGTTTCCTTCGGGTGCTCTGGTTTCCTCCCACATCCTAAAGACATGTTGTAGGTGGATTGCACACTCTAAATTTGCCCTAGGTGTGAGTGTGTGCATTCTGTGGAAGGTTGGGTGCCGGGCTGGCAACTCGACACCGTAAAACTCCACTGCCAATCATGAGCAGACAGGTGATCCGCTATGGCGACCCCTAACCGGGAAAAGACAAAAGAAGAAAAAGAAGAAGATGGAGGTTCAACTGTTGGGTTACAAACAACTGTTTTAGAAAAGGTAGATAATAGCTATGTTGAAGGAAAAAATATGAAAAGATCGACTTTTATGTAAAGAGGCTTTATATATTTAGAAATTTGAGACTATGGCCCCAAAGGGAATGAGTATGGAGCTCACTTAGCAGGTTTTGCTTTAATTGTTTTTATAATTGTTTAATTAAGTGTTTAATTGTACGTAGTATATAAGAAACACGTTTGTCTTGGTATTGTACTCCTTGAAGGCAAGTTTGCCAAGAGTGAGAATAAACTTGTTTGTGTGGCCACTGGCTGTGTGGTCTGGATTTTTGATGTTTCTTTTGTGGTCATTGGGTTATCAGTTGTGTAAGTAAACTGATACTGAAAGGAACTGAATTAGTTTTACCCAGACTTGAGTGGCCACCCATTATTTTATAGTAATTTTAATATAATTCAAAATGAATTTAAAGCAAATGTATAATATCTATTTTTGTTTTGCATTATTCTGACAGCATTGCTATATTTAGTTAGTTACTAAGGTTTTCTAATGTCTGAGTAAATGGTACTGTTGCTTAATTCATGATGTTTTATAGCTTATGACTTTTCTTCATTTTATATTCCTGTCTTACATATTTGGCCATCATATGTCCCTCCGTTCTACATATTTACTGTTCTGCTTTTTTCTTATACTGTAACTGAAATTGGTGTTCTGGAAACTGTCCACTAGTTGCCAAGTAATAATAAATTAAAATAAAAATAAAATAAAATATCAGCTCTCTTTCATCCGGATCATTGTACCTTTACTTGTAAACACATTACAGATGACCGGTCTCAGTACTGGCCCTTGCAGAACATCACTAATTATGAAATCCTGCATATGAGAAAACACCAGAACTAGAATCTTCTGTCTTAGTTTCTGGTCAGTGTAAACATGCCTTAACAGTCTTGCCCATCTGTAATATTTTTATCTGTTTAGAATTCTCAGCTTGAAACGTTGAGTTTGGATGAAATCATGCAAGACTTCCATTAGAAACATGTATCTATGGCTTTGACATTTGAATTGGATCAGGAAAAGCCTATATAGGATGATAGTTGTAAACTTTTATTCCCTTTCCACTGAGCTCATAAAACTTTTGGAATCTGTGTGGGGTTCACAGTTTTCTTTCTTTTTTTTTTTTTTACAGTATAGCATTATAGACAGCTGCCTTCTTTCCTTCCTTCAGAAGCCATAAATATATTAATTCTTTCAGGAACTCATGACTAATGTTCTGTGTAATGTTAGAAAGCAGCTAAAGCCACAATGTCATGAAAACTGAATCTGATGACAGATTAGTTAAGTAATTCTCTGTATTACAAACATCTAACAATAGTGTTATTTTCACCTGAAAAAAATGTCTTGTTTAAACAATGAGTAGGAACACAACTCAGGAAGTATCAGTTGGCAAAATGCTTTCTAGCAATCTTTCCAGAGTAAATGAAAGTAAGCTGCAGTTCTAAGTACTGCCATTACAAATGAATGGACAGGAAAAAAAACTGAAAGAAAGGGTTTGTGCATACGTATATGCATTTATTTAACATCTGCAGTAAAGACATTACATATAATAGCTGCAAATGTTAACAGACGTAATACATGTGTAGTATCAGTTTCACCCTATGGTCAATCCGTATCTTACACCTATCAGTTTAGAATGCATTCCATGTACATTTCATGTTAAGTAATTGTTTCATAAAGAAATTAATATCCTTATAAAGCAGTTTTAAGTGGTGTTTACATGATGATAAACTTTTACTTGCAGTTTATAAAATTATATGCACATAAATGCAGAAAACATTTTTGTGATTTCTGTGTCCATATATTACCAACTTTCACTTAAGAATGACTTAATTATTTAACATTGTACTATATAGAATGTATACAATTGCATGCACTTGGCAGGTAAAAAAGTATAGGTTGGTTAGTAATTTTGGTTGTAATATAGTTTAATTGAGAAGTGCTGAAAGCAGTAGTAATTTATCCTGCATCTTTAAAGCATGTGTATTTGTATTTATCATTAAAATGGGGTATAAATGGCTTTCTGAATGGCTGGAAGTTATTTCTTTTTCGTATCATTAGCTAGCTGGGGATTTTTTTAGCAAAATCTTTTCATTTATTGCAAGAACATAAGAGGTCAGAGTAGATGTGTGCTTTCTTAGCTGCTTAGGGAGTAGATGCTATTTCTTACATGATTTTTTTTTTAATTACCTTTCAGTTTCCTGGACGTCTCCCCCGGTCCTCTGCATTGTGGGCTTGCCACTCAAACATACACTCATATTAAATGGGCTGCCCTTCCATTCCCACTTCTGTTGGCCACATCTTTTGGACTGCATTAATTGGATTCCCATGACACCCTCCCTCCAGTCTACAAGGACAACTTTCCCAAGCTCAAAGTCTCAAACATACACCTGTATTAAACAGGCTGCCCTTCCATTCCCACTGCTGTTGGCCACCTCTTTTGGACTGCATTAATTGGATTCCCATGACACCCTCCCTCCAGTCTACAAGAACAACTTTCCCAGTCTCAAAGTGTAGGTGCTAACCTACAGTTCTCAGTTACTTTTTATTGTATTTCTGTATAGTTTGTGGCTTTCTCACTCGAACAAACCTTGCTCTACTCCTGTCCAAGTTTTCCCAGTTCATATGTCATGCATTTAAGATTAATTGACGTTGTTCACCTGCTCTGCCACTAGATGCAGCAAACTACAAATAATTATACCTCGTAGTGTGCCTAAACGAAAGGTAACATATACCATACTAAAAGAATTACAAAACGATATCTACACAGTTTAGCTTTCTTTCATACCTTTCCACAGCTGACTTATCCCAATTAGGCATGTTGCATTACTAGGCAACAGCCTTTGAGCAAACAATTATTTATTCCCCACAACAATCTTGATTTGCGGTGTAAACTGGGTTAAACCTACCTGTTAATATCATTCCAAGTGCTATTCCTGATTGTTGTTTTTAGGGTCTCTTGCCTCTCTCAGTTGGGCTAGCTCCACTCTGTTCACCCTTGCTATGCTTAGGCTCACTCCACTCCCCTACCCTACCCTCATTCCCACCCACCCTCATTTCAATTACATTTACACTTGTCCTTTCCCCACCAACTCACCCGTCCCCTATCAGACTCCTCCTCCCCCTCACTCCGCCCTCTTAACCCATCACCCATCAGCCCTACCGTCTTTCCATCTCCCACATACACTTCACCCCCTCCACCCTACACATCATCTAAAGCTTTTGCCCTTCTTCCTAGTTCCACACTCTTTCTTCACATCTTTTCACACCATCCATACCTGACAACATATCTCAATGCCTACCACACCTGCATTACCTTAATACAGATATCCATATTCCACTTTAACCCAACCTCTCCTTCCCTGTCAATTAATCCTCACATATACTCGACTAAACTCAACCATCCCATAGTATACTACACACCTCTCAGTAATGCCTCTCATATTCAACATTTTTCTCCTAATTTTCACTGTTTACCTCTCCCTCATTCCAAGACTCTCATCATTCTCCCATTCTATATACCACCCAAACCCACAACTACAACATCTACCCACACTGTCACCCTCTCCACCTACTCCACAATCTGCTCTAGTCTGTATGCCTCTGATTTAATTCTACAAAAGAAACTGATAATCCTCTCTCCACAACATAACCTTCTTTGTAACACTGTCCATAATTACTTTATAAACCCAAAAAAGAAACCCCATCCAACTACTTCTCCTGCTCATCTTAACCTAGTCCAATGTGGTGACATACACCCAAACCCTGGCCCTTCTCTTTCATCTCTTAGTACCCCCACCTGCTCAAAATCCCTAAATTTCACCACCCTCAATATCCAAAGCATAATAAATAAAGTCCCCCATCTGCATGCGTGGTTAAATCAACATAACTTTACAGCCATAACAGAGACCTGGCTAAAACCATATATAAATGATTTCCTTATTATATCCAAGCACATTTACAGTGATTCTATACTCAAAGCCTGTTCCCCTTTTTTTCCACCACAGAATTGCTTATTAGCTTCCTAAAACTGAACAACTGCAAAAGCCTTTGTATCATACTTATATGCATTCCCCCAGGCAACAGTATTCTTATTCTCGAAGACATTCTTGCCTGGACAACCAGCAGTATAAAAAAATGAAACAGTCATCCTAGGTGATGTTAACATAAACTGGTTAGATATCCCCAATAACAAACCCTTTTCAGACATCAACCTTCACATCTATACTCAGCTAATTTCTGATATAACCAGACCTGACAATAAGAATAGCAAAGGTTCTATCATGGATTGGATCATGGATTCTGACCCAAATAAAATCTCATCCTCTGGTACACTCCCAAATAGTATAAGTGACCATTCTCCAGCATTCATAATTTGTAAGCCCACCTCCATACCAAACATGCATCAATATCGATATAGTCAAAACATCCCATTTCTCACAAATTACTTTTAACAACATTTAGCATAGTACTAACTGGAGTCCACTAAAATATCTCCCACTTAATGAAACTGTGGAATTCTTCAATTCCACATTTCTTAAGATCCTAAATAGCCTCGCCCCTCTTCGGCTAAAAAGAGTTAAGACAAAGCATGCTACCTGGGTTGCCAAATCCACAAAGCAAATCATGTCCACTAGGGACAAAGCCTGGAAAGCCTTGCTGAAAAACAAAACTCCCTCCAACCTCATGCAATATAAACAACTTCGCAATCAGGCTAAATGATTAGTTCTCAAAAACAAAAAGGAACACTTTCAAAACCTCCAAAATCAACATAGACAAAACCCCATAAGGTTTTGGGATGCAGTCAACTCCCTACTTCATCCAGGAACTAACCATAATCATTGCCCAAAACCAGAAAAAAAAACACCCTCTGAGTTAGCCTCTCCCTTTAACTCTTATTTCATTGACACCATTGCCAAGCTTACTACCACCTTCCCACCAATCAACATAGACCCGCTACAACCTCCAGTAGTACATACCCCATCTACTCCTATTCCCACTTTCTCACTCTCTCCTATACCTACCTCAACCATACAGAAACTCCTTCATAAACTAAAACCATGCACGAACACCGCAGATAACTTACCTGCAGAATTCTTACAACTATCAGCCTCCTCTATAGCTTACCCCATCAGTATTAACTAAAACCATGCACGAACACCGCAGATAACTTACCTGCAGAATTCTTACAACTATCAGCATCCTCTATAGCTTACCCCATCGGTATTAACTAAAACCATGCACGAACACCGCAGATAACTTACCTGCAGAATTCTTACAACTATCAGCCTCCTCTATAGCTTACCCCATCAGTATTAACTAAAACCATGCACGAACACCGCAGATAACTTACCTGCAGAATTCTTACAACTATCAGCCTCCTCTATAGCTTACCCCATCAGTATTAACTAAAACCATGCACGAACACCGCAGATAACTTACCTGCAGAATTCTTACAACTATCAGCCTCCTCTATAGCTTACCCCATCAGTATTAACTAAAACCATGCACGAACACCGCAGATAACTTACCTGCAGAATTCTTACAACTATCAGCATCCTCTATAGCTTACCCCATCGGTATTAACTAAAACCATGCACGAACACCGCAGATAACTTACCTGCAGAATTCTTACAACTATCAGCATCCTCTATAGCTTACCCCATCAGTATTAACTAAAACCATGCACGAACACCGCAGATAACTTACCTGCAGAATTCTTACAACTATCAGCATCCTCTATAGCTTACCCCATCGGTATTAACTAAAACCATGCACAACACCCCAGATAACTTACCTGCAGAATTCTTACAACTATCAGCCTCCTCCATAGCTCACCTCAGCAGTATTCTCATTAACAGGTCCATTCAAGAATTGTATAGACCTGACATCTGGAAAAAAGCATATGTTCTCCCACTTCACAAAGGGGGCAATAACTCTGACATCTCAAACTTCCGACCTATCACCATTCTTTCCCCCATTTCAAAAATACTTCAGAAGTGCATTAGTACTCAGCTCCTTAGTCACCTGGTCAAACACCATCTCCTATCCCCCACTCAACACGGCTTTAGACCAGGACACAGCACTAACACTGCTCTAATCTCCTTCCTGGATACAGTCAGCAGAGCTTGCAATGATGGCTTCTTAGTCTCTGCACTCTTTCTTGATCTTTCTAAAGCATTTGACACATTTTCCCACTCCCTTCTACTTACTAAACTCTCCAAGCTTGGCATCTCTCCCCCCACCCTTCACTGGTTTTCTATCTCAGCAACCAGCAACAATCTACCATGTGACAGCACTCCTCCTCCCCGTTCATCAATACTAATACAGGGGTTCCCCAGGACTCTATACTGGGTCCCCTTCTATTCAGTATATTTATCAATGACTTCCGTACTACTCTCACCCACAATACTCTTATCCAATAAGCAGATGATTCTACTATTATCTGCTTCTCTAAATCTGCCTCTATACTATAGCAGCTAACCCAAGAAGCATTCACTTCAGCTGAAACCTGGATATAACAAAACCATGTTGCCCTCAACCCCAACAAAATTAAACTTTTAATATTTACCCCCAAAAGATCCAACCCAGTTGACAAATCTGAATTCTCTGCTCACTCTGAAAATAATAGTATTATTGAAGTTGTCCCTAGTACCAAATTGCTTGGTGTCATCATTGATGATAAATTAACCTTTGACCTTCATGTCTATAGTAACACCAAAAGTTAGGAGTCCTTTATAGGCAAAACCACTTTCTCAGCTTCTCTACTAAAAAGGCTCTCGCCTTATCATTCCTGCTTCCAACTCTCTTATATGGTGCACCCATCCTTACTAATATTCAGTCCTCCCTAAAAACTAAACTTGCCTCAGTCTACAACAAAGTTGCCAGATTTGTTACAAATGCTAAATTCTCCACCCACCACTGCTCCTCTCTGCACCACCTCACATATCTACAGCTAACCACTGCCCATAAACTCATCTACAACCCAGCAGCCTGCCCATCCCTCTCCTCCATTCTGACCATGTACAATCCTAGTCGACAACTTAGGTCTGAAAATAAAATGCTAGTGAATGTTCACAAACCCAAGCTCTCAGCTGGCCAAATGCTGTATTCTTTTTCTGTCTCCAAGCTATGGAATAACTTCAATCAGGACTATAAGTAATCCTGCTTCCTTTAAAATATCCCTCAGACTTCATTTCTCCTCACACTGGATATGCACCTGCACCCTGACAGCTAACCCCAAAACCTGACCCTCCCTCTAAATCCTACTCTTCTACGCTCTGTCACTAGTCTATCTCCCCTTTCACTCTACCAGACTAACTCCTTCTGTTGTGCTTTATCCCTACCTTAGGCCTCTGCCTCCTTCACTATTCCCGTTAAGTTAACGTCTTCACACTGCTAATACTATTACTTACATATCTAGACTTTTCTATTCCTATACTCAAATCATGACTGTAAAACTATTTGACACTGTAGTTATCAAATGAATTCCATATTATCATCAGAATTATACTATGGGTTAATTATTTTATTACTACTGTTTTATATACTCTGTATTATTGTGTATGCTCTCCTGTATGTAATTAAATGTGGAGCTTTTCTCCCCAGGCCTCCACTGAAAATGGGCTAATTTCAGGCCCAGTGGACTTTCCTGGTAAACAAATGCAATAAATAAATAAATAAGTTTGTACTTTAATTAGATGATCACTACAATACTGTTCTCTAGGAACACAGACTGTTGTGAGAAGGGGAAAGCCAAGATGAAAAACAAAATCATGTTAACTACAGTCACTGTCACTAGGACATTTTATGTGAAGAACAAATTAAAAAAAAAGCACTTCTAATGTTGTAGGACCATTAGCAGTGCATGTAATATCAGCAAAATGATATAATGAGTGGGTTTTTTTCAATTTCTGGCTATAGTGATGTTTTGAAGAATATTCCCTCCTCCCATAATTTATAAAAAAAAGTTTATATGTTCAACCGGTTAATTTATTTACATATGTATCTATGCATATATGTATTCATCTGTTAATTTATTTACATATGTATGTATGCATGAATGTGTGTATGCATCTGTCTATTTATTTACATATGTATCAATGCATGCATGTATGCATCCATGTGCGTATGCATCTGTCTGTTTATTTATTTACATATGTATGTATGCATGAATGTGTGTATGCATCTGTCTATTTATTTACATATGTATCAATGCATGTTTGTATGCATCCATGTGTGTATGCATCTGTCTATTTACATATGTATGTATGCATGAATGTGTGTATGCATCTGTCTATTTATTTACATATGTATGTATGCATGAATGTGTGTATGCATCTGTCTATTTATTTACATATGTATGTATGTATGCATGAATGTGTGCATGCATCTGTCTATTTATTTACATATGTATGTATGTATGTATGCATGAATGTGTGCATGCATCTGTCTTTATTTACATATGTTTCTTTGTTTGTTGGGGTAGAACACTTATTAGAATGGACTAATTTCAGCCTTAGCCTCAGGGAATACAAATGCAAGATTAGAAAAACAAAGATTTGCCATATCCGTGGCATAGAGGGATACATCTCTAACTACTTTGCAGATGACTCCGAGTATGAATAGAGGCTTGGGTGCCTATGTGATTTGGACAGGAATGATGGGATTAAGAGGACACTGACTATTTTCCAGGAATGTCTTATGGGAGATGCTACAGCAGTACAGACTTTTAGAAACATTGATACATTCCATACTTTCTGTACAAGATCAAGAGATATACTTACATTCTTGGCATTAATGATAGACCTTCAAGGTGTATGACAGATTTATAGGTTCGTAAGCATTTACTGGACTGATGCCAACCAGGGCCTTTTGTCAGCCCAACCCAATAATGTCCCTGTTTATCATGAGCATTTATTAGCAGGAGGTATGTTAATTAGGAAATTTCTAGAGTTTATGTGGGGGGTATGTTAGTTTGGCCATTACTGTCTGCCTCTGTCTATTTAAAGACAGGCAGGTCAGACCCAGGGTGAATTTCCTATTTTCCAATCCATTGGTCAAGATTACACTTAAATAGGGTTAGGAATGGACTCTGCTTCACATGGTTGGAGAGCCTTTTACAGAGCATGGGAATCCTCTGAGACATGTATCTGTCTTGCCAACTTGTCTTATTTATGTCACAAGCAAAATTTAAATCCTTAGAATTAGTGGCTGTGATGCTGGTCATTTTGTGGATGTGCAAAAGTCCATCACAGAAGGATTTCAGAATGCCTTGTATATCTTGCAGAGATCATCTCTCAGTAAACTTTAGGAAACAGAGTATAAAGATAGAATTTTAAGGCATTCTGTATAGGGCAATGTGTTTATACCCTGGATTCTCCTGTTAAGGAACCTTTATGGGCATTCCAGATGTTGTATATGTGTGGTCAGGTACATGCTGAAAGGGGCATTATACTCAATGATGGGTCTGATAAGGGCTAAATAAAGTGGTGCTATGACTTTCTTGAACCTGGATACCATGTCCTTACTTATAAGCTGAGTAACATAAAATGGTTTTCTAACTACTTTGGTCACATATTTGCCCAACTCCAGGTTAGTGTCTACATAGTTTTCCAGATCACTGATGACCAGAGTAATTAGCCTGGATGGCAATTTTCCCAAAAGGCACTATAATGCATTTCTTGACATTGAGTTTTAATCCACGACTTTGGCACCAGTCAATAGTCTCCATTAGACCATCTTGTAAGATGTTTCTGTCATGGGGAAATCTATGATAGTTCCCAATTTGCAGTCATCTGCGAGCCTGGTCAGCCAAAGCCTCTTGACATTAGTCTTTACCTTTGAGAAGTGGAGGCCAAGTAGGAGTGGTCCCAACATGGAGCCCTGATCTAGTCCACTGGTGATCGGTCTCTTAGTGGAGGTGTTATTACCATTCCTGACTTCCTGGGTCCTGTCTGTGAACCAGCTGGATATCCAGTGACTTATGTAGTGGTTTATGGCCTGTTCAGTGAATTTGTCAACTATACTTGAGTGGGGTATTGTATTGAGCACCTTAGCTAGGTCCAGTTAGGTGGTATGCATTAGGTTCCCCTCACCCATTGCCCTGCTGACCTTCTCAAATAAGTCCACCAGGTTTAGTAGGCATGAACTTGCTTGACAAAGCCAAAGTGGGTTGGGTCCAATATTTCAAGTTTCAATGTCTATATTGATCATTGCCATGATTATTTCTTCCATGGCTTTGTTTATTAGACTAGTCAGCCTAATAGGTCTGTAGTTTCTGGGGTCAGTTTATGGTCCACCCTTGTGAAGTTGGATAACCATTGCAGTCCCACTTCAAAAGGGTGTGTGTCACCTTCCCTAATGCTCATGATTTTCATGGACTGGAAAGCAGTCAGTATGCAAGCACATTTCTGTTATTTCCTGATTATATTTTCTCTTAGTTTCAAAACACTGTCGTCTTCATCATATACTAGAGCAGTTTATTGTTAAGCATAAAACAGCAGGAGTGAAAGTCAGAATCTCCAAATCACAGGCCATAGATCTAATCAGGAAAAAAATGCATTGTGCTCTGCAGGTTTTGGAGAAGGCACCTCACTCAAGCAAACAATTTAAGTATCTCCAGGTCTTGTTTATGACAGAATGTAGAAGAGATCAACAGAAACTACTATGGAAGGGAGTGCTTACAGTTTCCTTTGTCTTACCCTCCCCGAGTACATTGAGGTTCAACTGATCTTTGTTTGTTTTAGATTTCTCTGGGGTTGTGCCAGTGACTGTAGATCTTTTTTTGAGACAGACAGCCCCTGAGTTTTATCCACTTATGACTAAAGATGTACTGCCTACTCTCTTAGTCCAGATAGGACGCCGTAGATGATAACACTGCAACTTTCTAAAGTTATTTCTGAAGGTTCCTATTGTGCAAAACACTTCACTGTATGACTTCCATTTTCTCTTATTTGTTTAATGTATTCTGGTATAGATGCAATAAGCTAAAAAATAAAGCAGATTAATAGCTCTGTGGAACTGTTCTATGAAGGTAGTATCTTCTGGGTTAAAGAGTCCAAATTCGGCAATTAAAAGCAGCTCTGTGATGCCACAAGAAAAGTCCTGCCCCGAATACTTGCTGTGTTCCTTCATACATTCCGTGGAATAACGGAAGCTATAGTGTAATGCTGACTGCAGTTTATGGCCCACCATTAACTTAAATATCAGAAATATGCCTTACGCCATGTGTGCAATTTGACAAAAACTGAGTAAAACTCTTGTAGTACTGTTTTGTAAATGTAATTTGCATTCTACAAAATTGTCCACTCAGTACTTCAAAGTGATCAATAAAGTCCAAGAGGGTGATAGTTAGCTGAGGAAGGTCTTGTCTGATGAGTCTGCGCATTCAGAAATAGTGAGAAAATCTGGGAATAAGTATGAATGGTAACATAACATGTATATGGATGGCGCAGTGGTAGAGCGGTAGCATTGTCACCTCACAGCAAGAGGTTCTCCACTTCGATTCTCGGATAGAGTGCATTCTGTGTGGAGTCTGCATGTCCTCCATGCTTTCATGTGGGTTTTCTCTGTGTACTCTGGTTTTCTCCCACGTTACAAAGACATGCATCTGGACCATTTCTCCCCAGTCCTCCACTGAAAATTTGCTTCATTCCAAGTTGGACTTTCCCTGTAAATAAATATTAAATAAATTACTTTTTAGCAAGAAGATTAAGACACTATTCTGCTGCCATGAAAGAAATGCTCTTGTGTGTGTGTGTGTGTGTGTGTGTGTGTGTGTGTGTGTGTGTGTGTGTGTGTGTGTGTGTGTGTGTGTGTGTGTGTGTGTGTGTGTGTGTGTGTGTGTGTGTGTGTGTGTGTGTGCGCAAGTGTGTGTGCATTTGTTAGTAAAGATGGGCTGTCAGTTATGATGTTGCCTGGTTTGGTAATGACGCAGATTGTTGGGAGAAGGGATACTCTAGTTGGAATGCACAGCTATATAGTTACTTTCTGTCATTTTCTTATGAGGAAGGAAAGTGGATTTTGTATGTGGGTTTTTTGTTCATCTGCCACTTTTTGAAGGATGGTGCACCATAGATCTGACCAGAATTGCAAACATTCTAAAACTATGCTAATACAAAAAAGCATAATAACAGTTTTGCACCAAGACACCATGAAATTCATTTGATGTGACCTTATTTCTATTTCCCCTATCTGTTTCCACTTCAGAAGCTGCTGCTGTGTGTCTGCCTGGTTAGGAACATTGAAAATCAATTATTTGTCTCTTGCAGCTACAGTACTAACATTATTATATGTATTACTTATTGTGCTTCCCTTGTTATTATTTAACTGCAATGCCTCAATGGCCTAACAGATAAGGCATTATTATCTTAAGCCAGGATTGTGGGTTCAAGGCTCAGCATAGTTCTTAATGGGCAGGTCTGGCATAAGGGTTAAGCACTTTCCCTCACAAATCCAAGTTTGATTCTAACCTCTGGTTATTGGCTAGACTTGTAATAGTCTCCGTACTAATAGCCCAGCATTTACTTATAAATTCATGTGTTTTTACTATTAATAATAATATGAATGTCTCTTGTTTAGTTAATACACTTTCAATGCAGTTGCTGTGTGGTAATGTCATGTATTACAAGTTATTTTAGTTGTATTTCCAGAGCTTTTCATCACAGGAAGCCAAAGAAAAATAAACTTCCCAGTTGAACATTTCTGGTTTTGGCTCAGGTTGATTTCTGAGTTAGTGTAGCGGATTATGGTTATGTGTTACAACAAAAGGCTTCCAGTAGTTAAGATACAGGGTTTGATTACTGTTAACTCCATTTGTGATTCCAAGCAATTCATTAGATCAGAGAGTGCCCCTGAATTGTCACTGAAAAGGAGAAATAGTACTCAGTAGATTTATGTTTTTACAAAGTGTTGAATAAAGACTCATGACAAGAAGGGAGGATATGAGAATCTGAATATTTTAAGACTTTTCTTCAGAGTGGTCTTGATCCTGATATACTCCGGTATGGCACAAAGCAAGCCACCTGGTCATCTAGCTTCCCATGGAGTAAAGAGCGGAGCTTTGATATAAGAGGGATATCTCTAGATAATTGTGTGATGCATCTGACAGGGAGATGTCCTGTAAAAGCCTATAAATAGGAACTAAAGAACAAGATAACCTCAGCTCCAGCACAGAGAAAAAAAAAATCCCTTTCAAGAGTTTCACTTTGAGTGCTGGGCATCGAACACAAACAGAGCTGAGACTGGACACTGGAGTCAGGATTAAGGTTCTGAACTGTTAATGCATTGCTTTCTGTAACCAAAGAGTGCAGAAGTTGAGTCCTTCTTTCTTCATTTGATAGTGATTAAATCATTTCACTAGATAGTGATGAACTCAATTCACTAGATAGTGATGAAATCATTTCTCTAGATAGTGATGCAATCAGTTCACTAGATAGTGATGAAATCAGTCCACTAGATACTGGTGAAATCTTTTCACTAGATAGTGCTCTTGGGCTATCTGTCAAAGGACACTTGCGTCCAGTAGGATTAATTGGTTAATGAATTTATAAAATAAAATAAAAAGGAATTTAGTTCACATTTCATGATTTTGAATACTGCACTATTCTGCCAGCCAAGGCATATGGCAACGTACTCTGGACTTGAAAACATTCAGTCACTGGTTTTATTTAATGAATGTATTTATTTGTTAGCCATAAACAAGAACTGATCTCCAACCATAAACACGAACTGATATTCAGAAACACTTTTGAGTCACAACCCAGGAGTAAGGATAGATGTAATAGGATAATAGGAGCAGGAAGTCAGACAACATGTTTTTGTGACAAGGTTCTTAGAGAAAGTCTAGGCAGACAGAAGAACATGGGAGTTTCCACATAGACAGTAAATAGAGGTCAGGTTTTGACTCTGGGTTTGTGAGTAAGAACCGTTATATACTAAACTACTGTGCAACAGAACAAAGCAGCAAGGATCTAAAGCTTAGTCAGCAGACAGAGAAACAGGAATGGAAGAGGCTTAATCTGATCCTTTCTGTAGGAAATGGATCAAGTCTATGTTAAATAATTTCTGTGTAACAAAAAATAAATAAATAAATAAATAAAAAAAAAGCCTGGGCACTCCACAAGCAAGTATAATAGTTGCATAAAACAGCTCCATATTATGAAACTCTTTTTTCGTTTTAACTGCAGAATGAATGGCAAATGAATAGCTGATATCTATTTGAAAGGTATCTTTGCACACCTATTCATTACTTAAGTGACTGCTAACACAAAATACAATAACAACACTTAGATATAGTGCAGGATGAAAGATGAACATCTACAATAATTCCTGACATAATTCAGTGCAGTAAACATGTTTTGCTACTTTGCAGAATTATTGGTAAAAGCTGTAACAGACACAAAAGGCTCTTATTAAATGTAATGCTTTTTATAGTTAATATTATAATGTGTTGGCGTGCAGTCCTATGAGACCACTAAACTGGCACAAAAAGCACTATTTTGTTATCTAATTGGTACATCCTCCTACACAATAAAACAAAAGCAATTAACCAAACTGCTTTTTGCACAAAACATTTTGTAAGGGTTTCATGTTTATAGATGAGTTTATAATTTGCTTAAATAATAACTTTAATTTCTAAAAATATGTATAAGTTGCAGCATTTGACCCTAGTAGCAATGTATAATCTTTCTTCTATTTATTATGAGGTTTCCTAAGTAAGAATAATATTGTGACAATTTCTTTGAGTTTTGTAGAAAAACAGGCTTGTAAATGAATTGTCCTTGACTGACTGGTATAGTCGGATAAAAACAATTGATTTAAATCAAAACTGTTGAATAATGATCTTCACTTTAGTATGCCACGATACAGTCAGTTTCATGGGAGAGCACAACTATTTAAAATCTATATTCAGCCTTGTTTTATTAACTTTATTTAACAGACATAAGTCCATCTGATTTCTATCATTCAAGGACATACGTATATGCAACTTATATTAATAATCTCACATATTTACAGAGAACTGACAGTCTTAAAAAATACTCTGATTCAAGAAACATTCATGCATGTGCACACGTAAGCAAATACACTGGAAAAAAAGACATAGTATATCCAGACTTTTGTCATGTGTCTCCCTAGATTTAGCCATGAATTAGGTATTATATTTGGGTCTGTTTCATAGGATTGAAGTTTCAGAGCATCGAACCTCTAGTCATCGAAGACTAGAGGATTGAAGTTTTGAAATATCGAACCTTGTGAATAGAGATTGTTGTACAGTGCGGAACAGGAACGTTACCATTCTCTTCACTGTGGTGCGATCTTAGAGTTGGTATATTTAGTTAGCAGGGGTGTGGGGGATGCAGGTGGGCTTGCCCCCCTGCAAAAACATGAAATAAGAAGTTTTCACATTTTAGATTTTTTTTTCGTAGGTTCAATATTTTAGAACTTCGATCCTCTGGCCTTCGATGACCAGAGATTCGATGTTCTGAAATTTCGATACTATGAAGTAGACCCACTATATTTCCCTACTACCTCTGTTGTCTCTTACTCCCTATTATCTTTAACCTTATTCTGGAAGAAGCTCTACTTGCATTATTTTGTGGAAACAGATGCCGGTACATGTGGCCCCCATCTCTTCAGGGTGCTAAAATGATGCCTACTTTTACATCTACTTCTCTGTATACTATCTCTAAGTGGATTTTCATATATCCATATATTTATGCATATAATCCCATGTCATTATCAAAAGTAGTGTCCAGCCCCTTGGCCCGCGGCCCGCATGCGGCCCTCAGACCTCTTCCATGTGGCCCGTGACCCCTTAAATTAAAATTTTACTTTTTTTCCATTTTTTTTATGGTTGCGTCCTTTCGCTGGTGTGCGCATGCGCCAAAGCACCCTCCGGTTAGTTTTCACGCTGATAGATGTATTTGTGGGAAAGGAAGAGGTGACTTGCATCCTTTAGCTGGTGTGCGCATGCGCGAAAAGCACCCTTCCATTAGTTTTCGCGCCGATAGTTGCATTCGCGGCAAAGAAGAGCTGAGGGAAGATGACAGCATCGCGCCGAAGAAAAGAGAGAGGGATTTGTAATTTTTACACACCGACTACTACACCAGGTAAGCTAAGTATGTAGTAAGCACAATATTGAATTATAGGTGTCACTACAGCTCCCTTAGTGGATACGCTAATAATGAGAGCAGGTATTCTAATCAAAAGAGTAGTGTCATGATGCAGTCCAGCAGGAATGGTGTTATATTGCTTGGTGTTGAAGCTGGTAGTACGCTTGTCATGGAGGCCATGCTGTGTTTGATATCAGGTTTCTATAGCTTTGTGTGGTAAGTGAGTTATTTAGCACATATACATGTGCTTTTCATGTCGAATACGCATGTGGCTGACACAGTATATTAAAAAAAGATTGAGGTTAACTGATTGGATTTCCCTACAATGAAAGACTATTCTTGGAATGGAAATGTATGTATTTTTAAATGGGAGAATCTGTTTTTTAGTATTAGAAAAGAAGACTGGAGCACTACAGACTGTTAGGTACCACATGCGTGTTGTTGGGCACTATGAATCTTTTTTGTTATCTGATATATGCTGATTGATGGCAGTGGACTGTGAGAGAGTGTTTGACATTAAATGAGTTAGGGACACTGACAGGACTTCACTATTTAAATTTTTAAAATGTTTTATGTAGATTAGGTGTTTCTTAGCTTTAGCAGTTATGGTCTGTCCCATTAAAGACTGGCATGACTCGAACATTGCTAACAGAGGCAACGGTTGCATTAGTAGCTGCTGTGTACAAGAGAGGAACAAGAATGACCTGAAATGCGAGATGTCTGATTCTTAAGCAAGCAGAAGTTTAAAATGTACTGCTGGTCTTGTGACTGAAACTCATCACGGTCACTTATGGCAGGTGCATTGGATGTTTCACTTAATATTTTTGTACTTCATACCTAATTCTTCTAGCTGCAGCACTTTTATTTGCTGAATTATATTACTGCATCATTGTAGAATCAGAAGTATTAAAGTGCTAAAATGTATTTTTCTGTTTGTCTTAAGGTGTTATAACCGAAAAATTTAAGAGTGGAATTGAGGTGCTTTGCGCATCAGAATAAAAGGGATAGAAATTTACTGACTGCTAGAGTGCTACCATTTGCAGTGTCCCATTTGTAGGTGGTTATTAAAGAGAATACAGTCACTGCACTTAGTTGACTTTCCCCATGATTCTATAAGCAGTGATTGAACCATATTGAGACCATATATATTATACAAATACATCATAAGTTGTTTGTTATTGCATACTACATTGGGCAGCTTTGCATTTTCAAAGCCTTGTGCCACTAAAAATGGAGATGGACATAGTATTTGTTTATAGTGGTTTTATAGTGGTATTAATCGTTATCTGTAAGATCATGTTTTAAGGCTGATTCTTACAAAGGATGTGTCCAGCTCATTTTATCAGGTTTGGTTTAAATGTGTTATAAATATATCAGGCTTGATGATGTCACACGAGTTTGAGATATTTGAGATATTAGACTAAAATTAAAATAAAGATGATTTTATAAAAAAAAAAAAAATCAGTAGTAGTTTGGAGGTGAATCAAATATAATTTTTTTTGGCTCTCAAATGAGATGTGTGGTGGTTATGGTACAGAGGCAGGAACTGGTTATAAATTTGTGAGATCATCTGTACACGTTATTCCTGGCAGTGGAGGGTGATTGAGTTGGTCGATCATGGTGGGGACCCAGGTACAGACCCCTTTCTTGAGTCTCTTGCAATAAGGATGTTGGGAGGAGTACCATTTTGAAGAGAGAAAATTTAAATCATTGCACTAATTGTCAATCTAGCCCTGTATTAATTTATTCATTGTTCAAATTCACCTACAGTACAGCCAGGGGGTCGACTTTGTTCATCTGTAGGGTTGCCAGACGTCCCTATTTGGGAGGGACTGTCCCGAGATCAGCAGCCTGATCCCGAGTCCCGCCCTGCCGGTTGAAATCCCGGCCAGCCTCCGCTTAGCTTTTTTTTTTTTTGATTAGCCCATATACCTGGCATACGGGCCAATCAAAAAATCGCTAAACACGGAGCTTCTTGTGTTCTGCATTAAACAGAAGTAGCTCCGTGTTTAGTGCTTTTTGATTGGCTTGTATACCAGTATACGGGCCAATCAAAAACCACTAAATACGAAGCTACTTCTGTTAAATGCGGAACTGCAATGTTTCTGTATTAAAGACTTTTTTTTTTTGCTCTTCAGTTTACGTGAGAGACCTTTTTTTTTTGGTCCTCACTTGCCGTCTACATAATATATTTTACATGTAGCCCCCAGACCATTTCTGTTGACTCAATGCGGCCCCTGCAACTGAAAAGGTTGGACACCCCAACTCTAAAGGAAGCCCTGCAGGCTGTGGTATATCCTGGGTCCATGTCTCAGTTCATCCCCATGGTGCCTAGTTCCCACATTCTTCATGTGGGACGAGAGTGAGAGAGGAGGCCATCTTCTTGACTTCCTGTGCCTTCCTGACATGCCATCTGACCCCAGGTGTACTGGCTGCAACAAGATGAACAGCAGCATGATCCTGAAGTCTTTCTTTATATGCCATCTGACCCCAGGTGTACTGGCTGTAACTAGATGAACAGGAGAATGATCCTGAAGTCCTTCCTGATGTGCCATCTGACCCCAGGTGTACTGGCTGTAACTAGATGAACAGGAGCATGATCCTGAAGTCCTTCATGATGTGCCATCTGACCCCAGGTGCACTGTCTGTAACTAGAACAGCAGCATTATGATGAAGTCCTTTCTGACATGCCATCTGAACCCAGGTGTACTGGCTATAACTAGATGAAGAATAGAATGATCCTGAAGTCCTTCCTGATGTGCCATCTGACCTCAGATGCACTGGCTGTGACTAGATGAACAGGAGCATGATCCTGGAGTCCTTCCTGATGTGCCATCTGAACCCAGGTGTAATGGCTGTAACCAGATGAACAGGAGCATGATCCTGAAGTCCTTCCTGACATGCCATCTGAACTCAGGTGTACTGGCTGTAACTAGATGAACAGGAGCATGATCCTGAAGTCCTTCCTGATGTGCCATCTGACCCCAGGTGCACTGTCTGTAACTAGAACAGCAGCATTATGATGAAGTCCTTTCTGACATGCCATCTGAACCCAGGTGTACTGCCTATAACTAGATGAACAATAAAATGATCCTGAAGTCCTTCCTGATGTGCCATCTGACCTCAGATGCACTGGCTGTGACTAGAAGAACAGGAGCATGATCCTGTAGTCCTTCCTGATGTGCCATCTGAACCCAGGTGTACTGGCTGTAACTAGATGAAGAATAGAATGATCCTGAAGTCCTTCCTGATGTGCCATCTGACCTCAGATGCACTGGCTGTGACTAGATGAACAGGAGCATGATCCTGGAGTCCTTCCTGATGTGCCATCTGAACCCAGGTGTAATGGCTGTAACCAGATGAACAGGAGCATGATCCTGAAGTCCTTCCTGACATGCCATCTGAACACAGGTGTACTGGCTGTAACTAGATGAACAGGAGCATGATCCTGAAGTCCTTCCTGATGTGCCATCTGACCCCAGGTGCACTGTCTGTAACTAGAACAGCAGCATTATGATGAAGTCCTTTCTGACATGCCATCTGAACCCAGGTGTACTGCCTATAACTAGATGAACAATAAAATGACCCTGAAGTCCTTCCTGATGTGCCATCTGACCTCAGATGCACTGGCTGTGACTAGATGAACAGGAGCATGATCCTGGAGTCCTTCCTGATGTGCCATCTGAACCCAGGTGTACTGGCTGTAACTAGATGAACAGGAGCATGATCCTGAATTCCTTCCTGACGTGCCATCTGACCTCAGGTGTACTGGCTGTAAATACATGAACAAGAGAATGATACTGAAGTCCTTCCTGATGTGCCATCTGAACCCAAGTGTACTGGCTGTAACTAGATGAACAAGAGCATGATCCTGAAGTCCTTCCTGATGTGTCATCTGACCTCAGGTGCACTGGCTGTAACTAGATGAACAGGAGCATGATCCTGGAGTCCTTCCTGACGTGCCATCTGACCCCGGGTGCACTGGCTGTAACTAGATGAATAGGAGAATGATTCTGAAGTCCTTCCTGATGTGCCATCTGAACCCAGGTGTACTGGCTGTAACTAGATGAACAGGTGCATGATTATGAAGTCCTTCCTGAAGTGCCATCTGAACCCAGGTGCATTGGCTGTAACATTACTCTAGCTCCAACACCCTAGCCCAAAGGTTCCTAGAATTTATAAACTAAAATGCTATGGAACAACTTGTTACCACTCCCACAAGAGGGGAAAACATACTGGACCTGATCATCACCAACATGGGGGCTCTATGCTCCAGACCAGAAGTGTATACCTCACTGGTAAGATCAGACCATAAACTAATCTCACTGGATATTCACATCCCGACCCCACCCCACCCCCTGCCCAGAAAACCACAGTGAAAAACTTTTCTAAAGCAAATTTCACACTCCTCAAAACCGAGGTTGAATCCTTCAAAGCCCCCGGGCCTGTGGAAAATATGGCCCAGACCACAGAATCCTTTATAAACGCATTCTGTGAACACCTTCAGGAATGCATGGATCATGCAATCCCAAATAAAACCAAGACCCAATCCTCCAAAGGCAGGCGTCCTGTCTGGTGGACCCCATCCATAAACAAACTATACAATAGAAGGAAGAAGTTACTACATGATAGAGCAAAATCCCAAAAAGGGAAGGCATCTCTGATCAGTATTAGCAAAAAACTACGGGCACTCATAAAATCGTCTAAGGCCAGCTTCGAGAGAAAAATTGCACAGGACACTAAGGATAATCACAAGGCTTTCTTTAGTTATGTTAGGAACCTGGGTAGGAATTCCTAAATATGCTCAGAATTAGTCCAAAATGACAAAAAATACACTGAACCCACAGACATTGCCAACATCCTAGCTGACAGGTTCAGCGCAAACTCCCCCCCCCCCATCAAAAGGGCAAATATCTATCCCAGCAGAGTGCTGCCTCCCTGACATCTCAGATGCTCAGGTAAGATCCGCCCTCTCCAAAGCAGAAAACACAGCATCAATGGGACCAGATGGTGTCCCGGGCTGTGTCCTACATGAACTCCAAGAAGAGGTAAACCCAAACATAAAACTACTGTTCAATCTCAGCCTTACTACAGGATATGTACCCAAAGAGTGGCGTACAGCGACAGTTGTCCCTCTCCACAAAGATGGTGCCTCAACGGATCCTGGAAACTATCGCCCCATAAGTCTGACTAGCTTGGTCTGCAAAGCTATGGAAAGGATCATCATGGACCTCATAAATAAAGATATTGGGGACCTACAGACACTGGATCCTACCCAGTTCAGCTTTGTTAAGGGCAGATCCTGCCTCTTAAACCTGGTCGATTTCTTTGAAACAGTCACCAAGGCCATTGACGAGGGGAAGGTGATCCACACAGCCTACCTGGACCTTGCAAAAGCCTTCGATACAATACCCCACTCGGGCATCATAGATAAACTCACCAGCTTAAATATAAACCCCTATGTCACTAGATGGGCTGCAAACTGGCTCAAGGACAGAACCCACATGGTTAGAATTGCTGTAGCCATGTCAGACTCCAAACCAGTTACAAGTGGCATCCCACAAGGCTCAGTCCTGGGACGTCTCTTGTTCGGTATATATTTCTCGGAGGTACAGGCCAACATAGAAGGACTGTGGCTGACCAAGTTCACAGATGACTGCAAACTAGGTACCATAATCGACTCTCCAGCCAACATAAGCATCCTACAAAAGGGCTTCATAGAAACAGACAACTGGTGCCAGAGCCATGGCCTCAAGCTAAACGCCAAAAAGTGTATAGTCATCCCCTTTGGCAAAAACAAAGTGCCCACAAATTACCACATAGGTGGTAATCCATTAAGTACGGAAGAAGTAATTAGGGACCAGGGGCCCCAAGTTGATAGCAATCTCTCATTTGAAAACCACATGGCCAAAGTGGTTAGAAAAACATTTTATATAGCCCACCTAATCATGAAGGGATTCACATCTAGATCAGGGGAGGTTATCGTGCCTCTTTACTCATCCCTCATCAGGCCCATAATTGAGTACAATGCCCCTTTTGGGATGTACCTTACCAGACACCTGCAGCAACTGGAAAGATGCCAAAAGTACCTCCCCAAGAGGATCAAAGGGCTCAAACAGATGTCATATGCTGCCGGGTTAAAGAAACTCCAGCTCTATTCAGTGGCATACCGCCTGCTCAGAGGCGATCTGTGCCTGACGTATAAAGCCATGTCCAACCCGGAATTAATGGACATGCTGCACCTCAGAAAATCCAAATCCCATCGAGCTCGCCGAGAGACTTGAACCTCAGCACTGAAATAAATAGGACATACATGAGGGACAGATTCATAACCCAGAGGCTCCCTTCACTCTGGAATAAAATCCCAGTCCAGGTTAGGCAGAGTCCCTCATTGACTCTCTTCAAGAGGAATCTTGATGAGTGGATGGGAGATCGTAGGTTTACTCCAGGTATCACTTCTGTGTCACTGTTAGACAGAGGCACAGTATACTAACTTCGAAAAAGGGCATAGCAAAATTCATTTAAAATGGGTGGCGAAAGCCAAACACACTCTGGCTAGGCTTATAAATGCCCTAGGGCAGATAACCTAGTATGAACCTATGAACCTATGAACAAGATGAACAGGAACATGATCCTGCAGTCCTTCCTGATGTGCCATCTAAGCCCAGGTATACTGGCTGTAACTAGATGAACAGGATCATGATTCTGAAGTCCTTCCTGACATGCCATCTGACCCCAGGTGTACTGGCTGTAACTAGATGAACAGGAGAATGATCCTGAAGTCCTTCCTGACATGCCATTTGAACCATACTGGCTATAATTAGATGAACAGGAGAATGATCCTGAAGTCCTTCCTGACATGCCATCTGACTTCAGGTGCACTGGCTGTTACTAGATGAACAGGAGCATGATCCTGCAGTCCTTCCTGATGTGCCATCTGACCTCAGGTGTACTGGCTGTAACTAGATGAACAGGAGCATGATCCTGGAGTCCTTCCTGATGTGCCATCTGACCTCAGGTGTACTGGCTGTAATTAGATGAACAGGAGCATGATCCTGAAGTCCTTCCTGATGTGCCATCTGACCCCAGGTGCACTGGCTGTAACTAGATGAACAGGTACGTGATCCTGAAGTCCTTCCTGATGTGCCATCTGACCCCAGGTGCACTGGCTGTAACTAGATGAACAGGTGCGTGATCCTGAAGTCCTTTCTGTCTGCCAGTGGACTACATTAATGTTTTCTAAAGGGCCGTCTAATAAGTTAAACGAATGGACAGAAAAAGAAGTATTCAAGGTTAATAAAATACATGAAACTTTCTATGGACCATAACAGCTTGATAGATTCATTACAGTAGATCATGGTGTCTGAAACCAAGATTTTTTTTTCTTTTTACTTGTTTTTGATGATTAGAATACTGTGGGTTTGTTTTTCAACTGCAGTATACGTTTTGCACTCCCTAGCATCTAACCATAAGCCAAACATCATGGATTTTGGTCTTCCAATGTAGATAGTCATATAGATTAGATTTTGCACTTTTCAAGAAGTTTTGTTTCTCTAAGTGAAACTTGATTTCTTAAATCTCTCACATCAGAGAAGGAAATATTAATCAGAGTTCAGTTCACTTCACCATTGTCAAAACAAGCATGCCCCAAATGCAGCATGGGGAGTAAGAGGTTCCCACCAAATGTATCAGTTTTAGTGAGAATAGTAAATGAAGATTGTGAGGGACAGAAAGGAGGATGAAAGGGAAGCTGAAAGCAAAAGAGCAGTAATCAGAAAAAAAGTTGCCTAAGTGTAATGGATAGTCTAACCATATCTAAGTCCATAATTTCGAGTGAGGCTTTCAGTTTAATTAGATTATTGTTCACCAAAGACCATTTACTCAAATATTGTTCTTCACATTCAAATCACTGAAATGACACAAAAAAACTGTACAAAAGTACACCACTCATTATTTTTTGTAGGGGTGCTTCTCCATACCCCCAAGCAGAGGAAGACTCTACACAGACCTCATTTGTAATTTAAGTTCAAGATGGCTACTGTTTGGGAAATCTGAATGTATTTTTAAGACATAGCCTTGGATTCAGAAACACACCTAGCACAATTGCAGTATTTCTTCTTGTATATGTCATAGCAGCAGCATGTGATCTGAATTTAATTATCAAACAGGAAAAATGTAATGGTCCATACCACTGATAATTAGAATGGTGAGTCTGTTTATTTCCCTTCTATTACCCACCTCTTAGCACATGGTATCCTTGGACAGTGTAGTAATGGCCTTATTCTTGCAGATAATGACTTTTTCTCAATGCAAGAAAGTCTGTTTGAGTGAGATGCAAATAGTAACCAAATGTGAAGGCCTTACAGTCACACAAAAGAAAAAAAAAACATGAATGTGAGCAGCACAAACAACTCATGCACTTTACACAAATCAACACTAAGATGTCTTAGACTGAGGCTGCAAAAAAAAAAAATGATTTTCCCAAAGCCTCATAGAACCATGAGGACTAGGTCTAAGTGAAAATCCAGCACCACATCACTTTGAGGCACACAGTCAACAAAGAGTCAACAAAAGTTAAATTATTTCAGATCTAGTAAACCAAACCATTCTACAGAGAGAAATGATACACTAATCAGTGCCTCTATAGTCAGGCAGACTGATTCTTCTCTTACTAACCTGGAAAAAGACGGGATAACAGTGAGTTGTCTTTCATGTGCTAAGATCTCTGATATCACAAGGGCTGTTAAGTGGTTGCCCACATGGGGGGTGAACAACTTGCGGTGCAAAATCCTGAGGGATATGCAAACACATGTCACAACTCTTCATGCATGTCACAAATGTATGCAAGACTCAGATATTGAGTGCAAACACATGTCACAACTCTTCATGCATGTCACAAATGTATGCAAGATTATGATATTGAGTGGACTATTTCTTTCTCTAAGAAAGATGCTTGCATACAAACTAAACATAATTGGCTTCAATAAATTTTCTAAAATGTTGATGTCATTGCAGAGGGGATCCAGTATGTGCCAGCATAGGAGGAGGACATTTGTACTTGATTTGCAAAGACTGGCCTGCACCTCTCATTCCAGGGCTTCCACATAGAGGCTAAAGCTTTTGCTACCGCCATAGTACCTTTCTAGGTTGAGGCCAACTAATGGGCACAACAACATAAATAAAATATCATATCCAAAACAGGATCAAATTAAGCTGACCAGCTCAATGCCAGAAGCCTCAACAACAAACTGCCTGACCTTGAGTGTCTTGTGCATTTGGAACATGCCCATATCTGTGTAATTACTGAAACCTGGTTTAAATGTTCACTAACCACTCCATTTATACTTGGGTTTTGAACTATCATAGGTTTAGACCTGATGGCAACTGGAGTGGGTCTTCATATATTTTAAGGGTGATATCACATCTGGACAGATCAGTGCCTCTATACATAGACCCACAAATATAACTCATTGAACTCTAAGTCATACTAAACAGGGCAAATATCACTTTATAGCCTGTTACAGGACACTTCCTATGTCCGATTGCAAATCAAGTAAGGTTCCTAAGTGAAGTCCATATAAGCAAGAATGACATTATTTTGGGAGACTTTAACTAACATTCAATAAAGTGGAGTACTTATACAGCCAAAGCAGGATATGCCCAAAAGTTTTTAGATTTAATAGAACAAAAAGCTCCTGGATAAGATTATAAACAAGGGAATATACCAAACTGTTGATGGTAATGTCAGTGAAGGTGAGAGTCTCAAGTTAAATTCACCACAATAACTTTGGTGATAGTATAGTAATCATCTTTCTCTACTGTTAGACAACTTCATCACTGGTATATTCAAGTTTGAGGTATACAAAAATGACTGTTTCCAAGGGTTGCTTGAAGCAGGTTCAGTGAATTTATTTTACTAATTTTTACCATCAGAGAAATTTGTGTCAATGAGTGAACATGAATCAGGACATAATATTCCTGACTTGTTCTGTACCAATATAGCTTCTTCATGTAGTGTTCCACTGGTATCTTTTTACCCATTTTAAGTCAGATAATCTAGCGACCTTTACCTTTAAAATCTTTAAACACACAAAAAATATCTCAGATTTCAAGGATTTCAAATCTACTAATCTCATCAAACTCTATGATGAACTTTCAAACTTCACTTATAGCAGCATCACCTCAGTTGTTGCTGTGATGATGTGAGGTAGTGCCAGCTATGCTAGAGAGAGTATAGCAGTGCATGTATAACATATGCCAGCATAACTAGATGGAGGTCTGTAATGAATATTATGCCATTTGAATATCAAACTGATTTATACAGATGCTGTAATAAAAATATATCAACAGTGGGTCCTGCTGGACAGAAAAGAAATATACATTTGTATCCGACTGTACTGTTGTAACTTTTAATTAAAGGAAATGTATCAAAAATCAAAAAGACTGCAGTATACCTTTTGTACTCCCTAGCATCTAACCATAAGCCAAACATCATGGATTTTGGTCTTCCAATGTAGATAGTCATATAGATTAGATTTTGCACTTTTTAAGAAGTTTTGTTTCTCTAAGTGAAACTTGATTTCTTAAATATCTCACATCAGAGAAGGAAATATTAATCAGAGTTCAGTTCACTTCACCATTCTCAAAACAAGCATCCCCCAAATGCAGCATGGAGAGTGAGAGGTTCCCACCAAATGCATCAGTTTTAGTGAGAATAGTAAACGAAGATTGTGAGGGACAGAAAGGAGGATGAAAGGGAAGCTGAAAGCAAAAGAGCAATAATCAGAAAAAAAGTTGCCTAAGTGTAATGGATAGTCTAACCATATCTAAGTCCATAATTTCGAGTGAGGCTTTCAGTTTAATTCGATTATTGTTCACCAAAGACCATTTACTCAAATATTGTTCTTCACATTCAAATCACTGAAATGACACAAAAAAACTGTACAAAAGTACACCACTCATTATTTTTTGTAGGGGTGCTTCTCCATACCCCCAAGCAGAGGAAGACTCTACACAGACCTCATTTGTAATTTAAGTTCAAGATGGCTACTGTTTGGGAAATCTGAATGTATTTTTAAGACATAGCCTTGGATTCAGAAACACACCTAGCACAATTGCAGTATTTCTTCTTGTTGTATATGTCATAGCAGCAGCATGTGATCTGAATTTAATTATCAAACAGGAAAAATGTAATGGTCCATACCACTGATAATTAGAATGGTGAGTCTGTTTATTTCCCTTCTATTACCCACCTCTTAGCACATGGTATCCTTGGACAGTGTAGTAATGGCCTTATTCTTGCAGATAATGACTTTTGCTCAATGCAAGAAAGTCTGTTTGAGTGAGATGCAAATAGTAACCAAATGTGAAGGCCTTACAGTCACACACACAAAAAAAAAACATGAATGTGAGCAGCACAAACAACTGACACACTTTACACAAATCAACACTAAGATGTCTTAGACTGAGGCTGCAAAAAAAATATATATATATTTTCCCAAAGCCTCATAGAACCATGAGGACTAGGTCTAAGTGAAAATCCAGCACCACATCACTTTGAGGCACACAGTCAACAAAGAGTCAACAAAAGTTAAATTATTTCAGATCTAGTAAACCAAACCATTCTACAGAGAGAAATGATACAGTAATCAGTGCCTCTATAGTCAGGCAGACTGATTCTTCTCTTACTAACCTGGAAAAAGACGGGATAACGGTGAGTTGTCTTTCACGTGCTAGGATCTCAGATATCACAAGGGCTGTTAAGTGGTGGCCCACATGGGGGGTGAACAACTTGCGGTGCAAAATCCTGAGGGATATGCAAACACATGTCACAACTCTTCATGCATGTCACAAATGTATGCAAGACTCAGATATTGAGTGCAAACACATGTCACAACTCTTCATGCATGTCACAAATGTATGCAAGATTATGATATTGAGTGGACTATTTCTTTCTCTAAGAAAGATGCTTGCATACAAACTAAACATAATTGGCTTCAATAAATTTTCTAAAATGTTGATGTCATTGCAGAGGGGATCCATTATGTGCCAGCATAGGAGGAGGACATTTTTACTTGATTTGCAAAGACTGGCCTGCACCTCTCATTCCAGGGCTTCCACATAGAGGCTAAAGCCTTTGCTACCTCCATAGTACCTTTCTAGGTTGAGGCCAACTAATGGGCACAGCAACATAAATAAAATATCATATCCAAAACAGGATCAAATTAAGCTGACCAGCTCAATGCCAGAAGCCCCAACAACAAACTGCCTGACCTTGAGTGTCTTCTGCATTTGGAACATGCACATATCTGTGTAATTACTGAAACCTGGTTTAAATGTTCACTAACCACTCCATTTATACTTGGGTTTTGAACTATCATAGGTTTAGACCTGATGGCAACTGGAGTGGGTCTTCATATATTTTAAGGGTGATATCACATCTGGACAGATCAGTGCCTCTATACATAGACCCACAAATATAACTCATTTAACTCTAAGTCATACTAAACAGGGCAAATATCACTTTATAGCCTGTTACAGGACACTTCCTATGTCCAATTGCAAATCAAGTAAGGTTCCTAAGTGAAGTCCATATAAGCAAGAATGACATTATTTTGGGAGACTTTAACTAACGTTCAATAAAGTGGAGTACTTATACAGCCAAAGCAGGATATGCCCAAAGTTTTTAGATTTAATAGAACAAAAAGCTCCTGGATAAGATTATAAACAAGGGAATATACCAAACTGTTGATGGTAATATCAGTGAAGGTGAGAGTCTCAAGTTAAATTCACCACAATAACTTTGGTGATAGTATAGTAGTCATCTTTCTCTACTGTTATACAACTTCATCACTGGTATATTCAAGTTTGAGGTATACAAAAATGACTGTTTCCAAGGGTTGCTTGAAGCAGGTTCAGTGAATTTATTTTACAAATTTTTACCATCAGAGAAATTTGTGCCAATGAGTGAACATGAATCAGGACATAATATTCCTGACTTGTTCTGTACCAATATAGCTTCTTCATGTAGTGTTCCCCTGGTATCTTTTTACCCATTTTAAGTCAGATAATCTAGCGACCTTTACCTTTAAAATCTTTAAACACACAAAAAATATCTCAGATTTCAAGGATTTCAAATCTACTAATCTCATCAAACTCTATGATGAACTTTCAAACTTCACTAGCAGCATCACCTCAGTTGTTGCTGTGATGATGTGAGGTAGTACCAGCTATGCTAGAGAGAGAAGGGCAGTGCATGTATAACATATGCCAGCATAACTAGCTGGAGGTTTGTAATGAATATTATGCCATTTGAATATCAAACTGATTTATACAGATGCTTGTACTAAAAATATATCAACAGTGGGTCCTGCTGGACAGAAAAGAAATATACATTTGTATCCGACTGTACTGTTGTAACTGATGACATGTATGTATGTTAACAAAGGATGCTGGAAGGGAAGGGGTTAAGCTTAGCCCAGCTAACCTTAGGAAAAATAGTCTGAAATAAAATGACTTGGATTAGGTCATAAAGATTTTATCTCACAGTCCTAAATGCAGCCAGAGATGCAATGTCTGGCCTGGGATTCTGCTCTTATTGTACTTAATGGTTAAGTAATTGCTATCATGGGGTGCCAGAGAATGGCTGGTTAGAATCTACAGGAAGGATGAAAGGGTTGGACTTGTTTTACAGTCTCCAGATGCTGGAATAAACATTAGCAAAGTTCTATGTGTGTATTGTGGCACTTCTGCACCAGATCCTGGCTCAAGTTGCTAGTGAGGGGGCAGGATCAGGTGACCAGATGTGATGTCATTCTGCAGCCAGCACTGAAATTGTATTTAGATACCAGTATAATATGTGACAGGAGCACTCAGCACTCTGTTTTGGAACTGACAAGACCACTCACCCATTTCATCTTGCCTTCCTGGAGCAAGTAAGAAAGGAACAGGAATTCTTCAGTCAGTTAGAAAAATATAGTGAGACTAGTTAAATATTGTTTTTTTGGATCTGCTGAACCTTTCTAAATGTGTTGTTTTTATATTTCTGTGAATTGAAGTTATAATGATTATTGTAAATAGATATTCAGTATGTTCATGTTTTCTTTTTTATTATTTATTATTAAATATATGTATACCTTTGATTGTAACTGTTTTTTTAGAAAAGATGTTAACTGTTAAGAGTAATTGCATTTATTTGGTGGCACTGTGGCTTCATGTTCCTGAAGGTTTTGCTGTTTGGTCAGACATTGCCACTTGTATAAGTATTAATTTTGCTAAGAGTAATTTGGGACCCTGGTAAGAGCCTTAAAGTAGGTAGAGGCGGCATAGATGGAAAATCTGTGCCAGCCTTTACCGTGTGTGTGTGTGTGTGTGTGTGTGCACTCGTGCACGCGTGCATGTGTGTGTGTGTGTGTGTGTGTGTGTGTGTGTGTGCATGTGTGTGTGTGTGTGTGTGTGTGTGTGTGTGTGTGTGTGTGTGTGTGTGTGTGTGTGTGTGTGTGTGTGTGTGTGTGAAAATAAAATATCAAAGAATGTGTGTGTCAGCTACTTGGAACAGGAACATAGAGCACTGTTTTCTGCAGAGAGAAAGGTGAAGTCTTATTTGGGGCCTGGAGAGAAGGTCTAACCCCAGGTCTGGAGTGTGCTCCCTGTGTGCTCTTAAGGGAAGTTGTGCTCAGTTCAGAAAGCTGCATCTGAACTTACTGTGTGTATGTGCTTTTGTTCTAAGTGAATGCTCCCCACTGGTGTCAGTGATGAGAACTGAGGCTCCTTGTATACTGGCCCAGAGGAGGGACGTCACATATTGGTGAGCAGTGGTGTGGATTAAATTGAACTTCCTTTGCCTGTAAGCAGTTGCCACTAAAGATGTGTATACTCAAAAACCACAAGGTAAATATACAGAGTTTCACTTTTCACAACAGTCTTATTTATGTTTGTCAGTCTAGTTTTGTCAGGGAAAGTAGGCAAAGAGGTCAGCAGAAAATTATGGCAAGCTGACAGTGAACCAGTTGGCTAAGGTGTGCAAATCCAAAGGAGTGGTTCATGCCAGCCTATCTAAAGAGGAAATAATATCATCCTTAGTTGCAGCACAGACCAGCAATCGGGAAGACAACCAGTTTGCAATGGGGATATGCTCCCCTCAGAAACAGGACAGTTCACCTTTTCCTCAGAAAATTTAAAAACCCATCAGGAGTTAAAGAAACTTGAACTAGATACCAGTCCCATGGAATTAGATTCGGCAGAGAGACTGCAGCATTTGGAGGTCAAAGAAAATGAAAAGCAGCATCAACATGAGAGGGACATGCTGACTCTTCACCAGGGTCATGAAAAGGAGAAGCAGCATCAACATGAGAGGAGATGCTGACTCTTCACCAGGGTCATGAAAAGGAGAAGCAGCATCAACATGAGAGGGAGATGCTGACCCTTCACCAGGGTCATGAAAAGGAGAAGCAGCATCAGCATGAGAGGGAGATGCTGACTCTTCACCAGGGTCATGAAAAGGAGAAGCAGCATCAACATGAGAGGGAGATGCTGACCCTTCACCAGGGTCATGAAAGGAGAAGCAGCATCAACATGAGAGGGACATGCTGACTCTTCACCAGGGTCATGAAAAGGAGAAGCAGCATCAACATGAGAGGGAGATGTTAACTCTTCACCAAGGTCATGAAAAGGAGAAGCAGCATCAACATGAGAGTGAGATGCTGACCCTTCACCAGGGTCATGAAAAGGAGAAGCAGCATCAACATGAGAGTGAGAAGCTGACCCTTCACCAGGGTCATGAAAAGGAGAAGCAGCAACAACATGAGAAAGACATGCTGACCCTTCACCAGGGTCATGAAAAGTAGAAGCAGCATCAACATGAGAGGGAGATGCTGACTCTTCACTGGGGTCATAAAAAGGAGAAGCAGCATCAACATGAGAGGGAGATGCTGATTCTTCACCAGAGTCATGAAAAGGAGAAGCAGCATAAAGATAAGAGGGACATGCTGACTCTTCACCAGGGTCATGAAAAGGAGAAGCGGCATCAACATGAGAGGGAGATGCTGACCCTTCACCAGGGTCATGAAAAGGAGAAGCAGCATCAACATGAGAGGGAGATGCTGACTCTTCACCAGGATCATGAAAAGGAGAAGCAGC
This sequence comes from Protopterus annectens, assembly GCF_019279795.1. NCBI lineage: Eukaryota > Metazoa > Chordata > Ceratodontiformes > Protopteridae > Protopterus > Protopterus annectens. The sequence goes on from NC_056726.1 coordinate 1,540,317,294, forward strand.
ATCAACATGAGAGGGACATGCTGACTCTTCACCAGGGTCATGAAAAGGAGAAGCAGCATCAATATGACAGGAAGATGCTGACCCTTCACCAGGGTCATGAAAAGGAGAAGCAGCATCAACATGAGAGGGAGATGCTGACCCTTCACCAGGGTCATGAAAAGGAGAAGCAGCATCAACATGAGAGGGAGATGCTGACCCTTCACCAGGGTCATGAAAAGGAGAAGCAGCATCAACATGAGAGGGAGATGCTGATTCTTTACCAGGTTCATGAACAGGAGAAGCAGCATCAACATGAGAGAGAGATGCTGACGCTTCACCAGGGTCATGCAAAGGAGAAGCAGCATCAACATGAGAGGGAGATGCTGATTCTTCACCAGGTTCATGAAAAGGAGAAGCAGCATTAACATGAGAGAGAGATGCTGACCCTTCACCAGGGTCATGAAAAGGAGAAGCACCATCAGCATGAGAGGGAGATGCTGACTCTTCACCAGGTTCATGAAAAGGAGAAGCAGCATCAACATGAGAGGGAGATGCTGATTCTTCACCAGGTTCATGAAAAGGAGAAGCAGCATCAACATGAGAGAGAGATGCTGACGCTTCACCAGGGTCATGAAAAAGAGAAGCAGCATCAGCATGAGAGGGAGATGCTGACTCTTCACCAGGGTCATGAAAAGGAGAAACAGCATCAACATGAGAGGGAGATGCTGACTCTTCACCAGGGTCATGAAAAGAAGAAGCAGCATCAGCATGAGAGGGAGATGCTGACTCTTCACCAGGGTCATGAAAAGGAGAAGCAGCATCAACATGAGAGGGAGATGCTGACCCTTCACCAGGGTCATGAAAAGGAGAAGCAGCATCAACATGAGAGGGAGATGCTGACTCTTCACTAGGGTCAAGAAAAGGAGAAGCAGCATCAACATGAGAGGGAGATGCTGACTCTTCACCAGGGTCATGAAAAGGAGAAGCAGCATCAACATGAGGGGGAGATGCTGACTCTTCACCAGGGTCATGAAAAGGAGAAGCAGCATCAACATGAGAGGGAGATGCTGACCCTTCACCAAGGTCATGAAAAGGAAAAGCAGCATTAACATGAGAGGGAGATGCTGACCCTTCACCAGGGTCATGAAAAGGAGAAGCAGCATCAACCTGAGAGGGAGATGCTGACTCTTCACCAGGATCATGAAAAGGAGAAGCAGCATCAACATGAGAGGGAGATGCTGACCCTTCACCAAGGTCATGAAAAGGAAAAGCAGCATTAACATGAGAGGGAGATGCTGACCCTTCACCAAGGTCATGAAAAGGAGAATCAGCATCAACATGAGAGGGACATGCTGACTCTTCAGCAGGAACATGGAGGTAATAGGGAAGGGAATAACCAAATCCCAGAAGCAACAAAGTCAGTCAAGTTCGTCCATGGTATAAAGAAGGTGATAATTTTGATAGTTTTAGTCATATGTTTGAAGGGGTATGTAAACACAACAAAATTCCAGTATCACATAGTCCCACCACATCAGCAAACCAAACACATAAATACACAAAACCATACTCGGAGGCTCTAAATAAACATCTACCTAAGCAACAGAGACCTCCAAAGCAGGCATCCAAGCAAACATTACCTCAAAACAAAACACACACAACACATAACCCACAAAGTCAGTGTGCCAAGCAGCCACAGCCCTTAAGGCTGAATAGCACACCTGATACTCTTGTTATAGGTGACTCTATTGTCAGACACACTGACGTCCCGCTCACCAGGCTGAATAAAGAGAAGGTCACGGTGAGCTGCCTGTCGGGTGCTAGGATCTGACACATAACGCAAGCACTCAGGTCACTCCAAAGCAAATATGACTCAGTCATTGTACATGCTGGTGTGAATGACCTGAGACGTACCTCCCTGGACTACATGAAAAGAGACATAGAGGAGCTCTCTGATCATGTAGCCCAGGCTGGTATGACCCTGATCTTGAGCGGCATCTTACCCTCACATAGAATGATGCCACAGTACAAAGACAAAATGATTGATTTTAACAATTGGCTAAAATTTTGGTGTCATTCAAAGGGGATCCGGTGTCTGTCAGCCTAGGATGACATGCTCGACAAGCCACATTGCTTCTCTAGGGACAGCTTGCACCTGTCACCACTGGGCTTTCGGATATTGGCAAAGGCTCTTGCCACCCCCATAGTGCCTTTTATAGGCAAGGCTCAAAAGTCAAACCCACCTCCATAGACAGCACAAGGAACAAGAAACTAAGGGTAATGCTGCTAAACGCCAGAAGTCTTAACCTCAAGATGCATGCACTCGAAGCTCTCCTCGGTATGGAGAACATCGATATCTGTGCAGTGACAGAAACCTGGTTCAAGGCTCCAGAGAGCACCCCAGCACTACCAGGCTATACCTCATATCATGCTTTTCGGCCCCAAAACCCAGACCGAACCACAAAAGGAGGGGGAGTTTCCATATTTATCAAGGATATCCACACCTCCAGGTTAGTGGCATTGCACAAAGTATCAGAGACCATCCATGTGCAACTAACAGTGGGCAAGACTGCTTTTCAGTTTATAGCATCCTACAGACCACCCTCTCAAAGTCAGGAATCCCACTCGGCTTTCCTGAAAACATTGGAGAACATGAAGATCTCTCTGAACACCATTATATTGGGTGACTTCAACTACCCAAACATTGACTGGGAGCACTACTCAAGCCCCAGCACCTTAGCCCAAAGATTCCTGGAAATTATAAATTCAAATGCTATGGAACAACTAGTCATCACTCCCACAAGAGGGGACAACATACTAGACCTGATCATTACCAACATGGGGACTCTATGCTCCACACCAGAAGTATATCTCTCATTGGTAAGATCAGACCATAAATTAATTTCACTGGATGTCCACATCCCGACCCCACCCCCAGCCCAGAAAACCACAGTGAAAAACTTCTCAAAAGCGAACTTTTCACTTCTCAAAACTGAAGTGGAATCCTTCAAGGCCCCAGGGCCAGTGGAAACTATGGCCCAAACTGCAGAATCCTATATAAATGCATTCTACGGACATCTCCAGGAATGCATGGATCATGCTATCCCAAACAAAACCAAGACCCAATCATCCAAAGGCAGGCATCCAGTCTGGTGGACCCCTGCCATAAATAAACTGTACAACAGAAGGAGGAAGCTACTACATGATAGAGCAAAATCCCTAATAGGGAAGGCATCTCTGATCAGTACTAGCAAAAATTACGATCCCTCATAAAATCCTCCAAGGCCAGCTTCGAGAGAAAAATTGCACAGGACACCAAAGACAATCATAAGGCTTTTTTCAGTTATGTTAGAAACCTGGGATGCAACTCCCAGACTTGTTCTGAGTTGATTCTAAACGACAAAAAATACACTGAACCCACAGACATCACCAATATCCTGGCAGACAGGTTCAGTGCAAACTTCTCCACCCCCTCCCCCCCAAAAGAGCAAGTATCTATCCTGGCAGAGGGCTGCCTCCCAAACATCTCAGATGCTCAGGTGAAGGCTGCCATCTCCAAAGCAAAAAACACTGGTTCCAAGGGACCAGATGGCGTCCCAGGTTGCGTCCTACATGAACTACAAGAGGAACTAATCCCTCAAATAAAACAGCTATACAATCTCAGCCTCACTACAGGATATGTGCCCACAGAATGGCGTGCAGCAACAGTGGTCCCACTCCACAAAGGTGGAGCCTCTACGGACCCTGGAAACTATCGCCCCATAAGCCTGACTAGCTTAGTCTGCAAGGCCATGGAGAGGATCATCATGGAGCTCATAAACAAAGACATTGGGGACCTACAGACACTAGATCCTACCCAGTTCGGTTTTGTCAAGGGCAGATCCTGCCTTTTGAACCTGGTTGACTTCTTTGAAACAGTCACCAAAGCCATAGATGAAGGGAAGGTAGTCCACACAGCCTATCTGGACCTTGCAAAGGCATTTGACACAATACCCCACTCGGGCATCATAGATAAGCTATCCAGCTTAAATATAAACCCCTATGTCACAAGATGGGTCGCAAACTGGCTCAAAGACAGAACCCACAGAGTGAGAGTTGCTGGAGCCATGTCAGACTCGAAACCGGTCACAAGTGGCATCCCACAGGGTTCTGTCCTGGGACCACTCTTGTTCGGTATATACTTTTCCGAGGTACAGGCAACGTGGGAGGACTATGGCTCACCAAGTTCGCAGATGACTGCAAACTGGGCGCCATAATCAACTCTCCAGCTGACACAAACATCCTTCAAAAAGGTCTCACAGAGACAGATAACTGGTGCCAGCACCATGGTTTAAAGCTAAATGCCAAAAAATGTATAGTCATACCCTTTGGCAAAAACAATGTGCCCACAAATTACCACATAGGCGGAAACCCATTAAGTACAGAGAAAGTTATTAGGGACCTGGGGACCCAAGTTGATAGCAATCTCTCCTTTGAAAACCACATTGCCAAAATGGTTAGAAAGACCTTCTACATAGCCCACCTCATCACGAAGGGTTTCACATCTAGATCAAGAGAGGTAATCGTGCCCCTTTATACATCCCTCATCAGGCCCATCATAAAATACAATGCCCCTTTTGGGATGTACCTTACCCGACACCTGCAGCAATTAGAAAGACCCCAAAAGTATCTCACCAAGAGGATCAAGGGTCTCAAACAGATGCCATATGCTGCTCGGTAAAAAAAACTCCAGCTCTACTCAGTTGCATACCGCCTACTTCAAGGCGATCTATGCCTGACATACAAAGCTATGTCAAATCCAGAATTAATGGACATGCTCCACCTCAGTAAATCTAAATCCCTTAGAGCCACACGCTCGAGGGACTTGAACCTCAGCACAGAAATAAATAGAACTTGCTGGAGGGACAGGTTCATAACCCAGAGGCTCCCTTTGCTCTGGAATAGAATTCCAGTTCATGTGAGGCAGAGCACCTCACTGAATCTCTTCAAGAAGAATCTCGATAAGTGGATGGGGGATCGTAGGTTTGTCCCAGGGATTACTCCCGTGTCAGTATTAGACAGAGGCACAGTAAACTAAACCTTAAAAAGGGCACAGTATACTCAAATCAAGGGGTGGTGTAAGCCATACAGAATCGGGCTAGGCTTATAATTGCCCTAGGGCAGATAGCCTAGTATGAACCTATGAACCTATGAACAGTATAATGTTGACTGAGGGCTCTGAGTATGGTTCCTGATCCCCTTACTCCATGGCAATACTGTAACTACTATTTCTAAATTGTCTGATACTGATTGCTTAAATTATGACAAGGCTAAACAATGTTTAGTGGAATGTTTTAAGTTTACACCTAAAGCTTACAGAAAACAAGTTTCTTGAGCATAGACACAAGGCAGATGTTGCTGAGCTAAGCATTTATTTTCATAGGTGGGTGAGTGGGTGTCAGGTCATCACTTTTAAAATGGAAGACCTTTTGGTGAGGGAACAAGCCCTTAGCACTTTGTCTGAGTACATGAGAATCTGGTTGGCAGACTGGGAGTGTAACTCTGCAGATGAGCTGGGGAGAAAAGGGGCTCTGTACTTAACAAGCAGAGCACCACTGCACAAGAAGGGGATACCCAGTGCTGCACATGGATATAGGGGAACCCATGCTGTTCAGCCTAAACCACCCCGACAGAATCCACAGCTAACAGGGGAAGCCACTAGTTCATGTACACAACCTGGATCATAGTTTAGATGTTTTAAATGTAAACAGAGGGGCCACGCAGCATACAAATGCTCACTGAAGCAAGGTGGGAAAGAAAAGGTGGGCCACCAGCAAGTGGGAATAACAGTATGCCAGTGGTAAGTTGTCAGGAGCCCACAGAGGTACCAAACTATCACAAGAGTTTGCATCATATCTTAGTAGATGGAAAACAGGCCACTGCTAAGAAAGACACAGTGAGTGACATAACCATTGTGAATCTTGCAGTGGTTAAAGAGGTGTAGTACTTGCTTGGGGAGTTTGCTCCAGTCAGAGCTTTAGGAGGGACCCCATTCCAAATATCTTTGGCCAGGGTTCACCTTCACTGGGAGGGTGGAAAAGGAAGCAAGCAAGTAAGTGTGTTTGAGGACATCCCTTCAGATGTCTTGAGAGGGAATGATTTTGATAATGCAGCACCTTGTGTGCATGCCGTTACATGCAGTCACACTTGGAGACAGGCATGTGGGTCTGGTAGCCTGGGGGAGACCCAGACAGATCCCACACCTGAAACTGGGGTTGGTGATGTGGTTATTTCAGGGGGTAGCAGTGCAGCAACAGACAGGGTGACTGCAAGGGCAGAAGTGAGGGGTAGCACCCAGGCTGACAGTGAGACACTGCTGTCAGAAGATATCAGACTTCCTGTAGAAGGGGAGCAGGGAAGTGTCCCAAAGGTAGAGTTGAGACAGGCTCAGCTCTTGGACCCTACACTATGAAGCTTGAGGGAGCTAGCTAAGGTGGCACCTGATTCTCAAGAAAAGGGGAGTCTGTATACTGGAACAAAGGGTTAATGTATAGAGACTGGACTCCTGAGGGATGGCTAAAGGGTGAGGTAATACAGCAGTTGGTAGTGCCTAGAGTCTACTGTCTGGCACTTCTAGCCATAGCCCATGGCATTCCTTTTGCAGGTCATATGGGCATAAAGCAAACCAAGAGACATATTAGGCAGAATTTTTATTGGCCTGGGATTGTTAGGGATGTAACAAGGTACTACAGAACCTATGAGCAGGAGAAAAGGTCAAAGCTCCTTTGATGCTTTTGCCTGTAATTGAGGAGCTATTTCAGAGGGTATTTATGGACATTGTGGGGCTTCTGAATACTACAAGTTCCACAGGGAAGAACTATATCTAGTGGTAGTAGATTATGCTACTGGATACCCTCAGGTGGTGGCTCGGTCCTCCATCGTGGCAAATGCTTTTTTAGATATCTTCAGCAGGGTAGTTTCTCGAGAAACATACTGAGGTGCCAGTTTCAAGCCATACCTGCTGGCTTATCTGTGGTATTACTGTGAGGTGAAGCACTTGAAGATCACCGCTTACCACCCCCAGACTAATGGTCTGCTGGAGAGGTTAAACTCTACACTAAAGCCCATGCTAACAGTATTTGCAAACCAGTTTAAGAGAGCATGGGATACATACATCTGGCAGGCACACATTTACCATAAAACCAGTTGCAAACAAATCCAAGGCACAGGAAGAATTTGTAGTCACTTTTTATTCGCAGAAAAACACAAGTGCTTTCATCATCATCTATTGGAGACTTCATCAGACAAAGTACGAAACACTAAAAGCAGTTATTTTAAAAGCAGAAGTCAGAATACGCCCACCATCCTAACCAATCAAATCAAAAGTGGGAAATGACATCCCAACAGGATCATTATTGCACTTAAAGGAATAGAATGTTTCATAAAACTTTTAGTCTATTTATAAATATTTGATATTTTCATGTATTTATATTTATACATTGCTGGATCTGTTTATGAAATGCAGGTTCCTTTAAGTGCAATAATTTATATATTTATATACTAGTAAAAGATGTGACAGGAGCACTGAGCACTCTGTTTTGGAACTGACAAGACCACTCACCCATTTCATTTTGCCTTGTTCTGGGAAGTAATTATGGAACAGCAATTCATCAGTCAATTAAGAAAATATAGTGAGACTAGTTATATATTGTTTTTCTGTATCTATCTGACACTTTTCATCTTTGTTGGTTTTATATTTCCTGTGAATTGAAACTATAATGTTTATTGTAAATAGATATTCAATATTTTCATGTTTTCTATTTTATTATTTATTATTAAATATATCTATGCCTTTCATTGTAGCTGATCTTTTAGAAAATATTTTAACCTTGATAGTAATTGGATTTATTTGGTGGCACTGTGGCTTCATGCTCCTGAAAGTCTTGCCACGTAGTCAAACATTACTATTTGTGTAAGTACTGATTTTACTAAGAGTATTTAGGTACCCTGGTAATAGCCTTAAAGTAGCTGGCTGGTGGCAGTGAATCTACCTTATAGTCTGGGTGGAGGTGGCGTAGCTAGTAAATCTGTGCCATCCTTTCCCAGATATGGAAGTGAAAATCAAATCTCAAAGAGTGTGTGTGTCAACTACTTGGAAAAAGTATACAGAGCACTGATTTTGGCAGAGAGAAAGGTGGAGTCTTATTTGAAGCCTGGAGAGAAAACCTAGTCCCAGGTCTGGAGTAGGCTTCCTGTGTGCCCTTAAGAGAAATTGTGCTTGGTACAGACAGCTGCATCTGAAACTACTCTCTGTATCTATTTTTGTTCTAAGTTAGCATTTCCCATCAGTATCAGTGGTGAGGCTTGAGGCTCCTTGATTACTGACTCAGAGGAGGGACATCACAGATGCTATGGCAAGTAGCTTCACAAAGGAATTATATGCTCACTTAGATAAATGTATAGAAGTGGCAGTCCCAACCAGATCTAAATATAGCAGGAAATTTAATGACAAACCACAATGGTGTTACACCAACATAAACTCCACTGTAGAAGAAAAAACTCCTGAAAGTATACAGTAAATCAAAAGACCCTCATATCATTGGAAACATTACAAAATTGACTGAAAACTCTATTAGGTTTCCTAAGGCAGCCCACAAACTTAGGTTAGCATCTTAAGCTAAGGATAATTTCAAATCTTTCTTAAGCCTTGTTAGGAAACTAAGAAATAGCACCCAAGAGTATTCTAAACTTATTCATAATGGTACCTCCAGCTCTGATTCAGTATGCTTTGCCAAGATATAAAAAAACACATTTAGTGTGATGTTTACACCAGAATTGACTATCCAAAGCCCACTTATCCCTGAATATCTCATACCACCCATCATCACTAAAAAAAATGTGCTGAAAATGCTCTCCAGGACTAAAATAAAAATACTTCCTGTGTGAGATCTGACAATATACCCAGCTGTTTAATTCATTAACACCTATTTAGTGTGGGTATGTGGGTCTATATCACAAAGTCAAATGTTAAAAACATTGAATGCACTTACGTCGAACTCTAAAAACGAAACCACAGAATGTCAAAGACACAGAACAGTGAAAATAAAGTGGGGAGGGCTTCACCCTCCACACCCCCCCTACTTAAATATACCAACGCCGAGATCACAGTGGAGGAAATGGCAAAGTCCCAGCAATGGCCCAGCGATTGTTTCCCTGGGAAAAAAATAACTGTTCCGGCTGATCGACATTCTATGATTTTGATTTTTACAGTTCGATGTAAAAGCATTCGCTGTTTTTAACGTTTGACTTCATGATATAGACCCAGTTATACCTCTAGCAGTACGCACATCCTGCATTCTTCAGTATTTTCTTAAAAATCAACTGAAAAAGGAAAAGGTAAACAAAAGTAAACACTTTGTGAACAGTAAAAGTTATTAAAACTGTACAAATAACAGGGAAGGTGCATTCATAGACTTTGCATACCTTTATATATAATATATTCTACTGCACACAAACCCAGAATTGTATTTTTTGATAAACTTTCACTAACAAATTCTCATATCTTGGAAACTGTGCAATCTAGATATAGATTGTTAGAACACTTTTGTTAATCAGACATAAGCTTTAATGTGGCAGCAAGAACTTCCTTTCTGAGCACATATTTATCAAGATATTTACAGAGACTTGAAAACGTATGCTTGATTGTATAATTAGTGACACAAATAAATAACATTGAATATCGGTCAAGAAGAACAAATGACAATGCAAATATCAGTGACGGTTTTCTTCAATGACATCTAAGGTTTCACCAATGCCATGCAGTAGAGCGTAAGTCACTTCATTTCTGAAGTATTAAGTACACATAGAAATAGTGCTTATTTTCATAATCACTAACAAACAACTATCAATACATCCAGAATAGTGTGATATAAGTGGACACTGACAATGGACTTTTCTGTCTCCCATCATGGCATTTCATACTGTACCCCTTAATAGAATTTGGTTGCTCAGTTATGAAAATATGATCATAAATATGGAAATATCAATAATAATTGACAATCACTGATTAAATTCTCTATTACATGACATCCTAGATACAGTCTTAGTGCAATTTTGAAAATTATTTCTTACCTTTTCAAATATTATAATTAGTTGGTGAGTCATTTAGCTAAAGAAGCCAGACTCACAAAAGGTTTGGGCACAATAAGGAGCTATAGAGAAAGTCCTTCTACTTATCATGTAACAACTGTAAACAGAAAGTCCTTCTACTTATTATCATGAAACAACGGTAATCAGAACGTCCTTCTACTTAGCATCATGTAACAATGATAATCAGAAACTCCTTCTATATATCATCACGTAACAACGGTAATCAGAAAGTCCTTCTACTTATCATCATGAAACAATGGTAATCAAAACGTCCTTCTACTTAGCATCATGTAACAATGGTAATTAGAAACTCCTTCTATATATCATCACGTAACAACGGTAATCAGAAAGTCCTTCTACTTATCATCATGAAACAACGGTAATCAGAACGTCATTCTACTTAGCATCATGTAACAGCGGTAATCAGAAAGTCCTTCTATCTATCATCACATAACAATGGTAATCAGAAAGTCCTTCTACTTATCATGTAACAACGGTAATCAGAAAGTCCTTCTACTTATCATCACGTAATAATGGTAATTAGAATGTCCTTCGACCAGGGGTGGCCCGTGCTATTGGACTGCCCAACTGCAGCCCCCTCAACTTTAAAATAAAAAAATAAAAAGAAATAAATAGAAAAAAAAATTTAAAAAAATCGCGGACTTCGCGCATGCGCACTAGTCCGGACTGCTGCTGAGACAGTCTGGAGCATGCGCAGATTGTCTCAGCAGCAGCCCTGACTGGGAAACATGGAGAACAGAGCTCCCAGAAGTCTATGCAGTTTTAAACTGCATAGACTGTTCTGGGAACTCACTGGGGAAATGCGTCGGGGTCGGACTGCAATGGCAGCAGTCAGGAATTTAGGATCTCGCGACGGGCAGGGTCTGGATTGGAGTTTGCTGCAGTCTTGCCCGAGGAATATCTTGCGACGGGCAGGGTCAGATGTGCGTGGGTTTTGGATAGGGATCGGATGTGCAGTGGTGGTATACAGGCAGGATTTATTTTATTTCGATTTGCGGTGGTGTACTTTGGAGTTATGGACTACAGGTAAGTGTGTGTGTGTGCGTGTGTGTGTGTGTGTGTGTGTGTGTGTGTGTGTGTGTGTGTGTGTGTGTGTGTGTGTGTGTCTGTGTCTGTGTGTGTGTGTGTGTGTGTGTGTGTGTGTGTGTGTGTGTGTGTGTGTGTGTGTGTGTGTGTGTGTGTGTGTGTGAGAAAATGCCCAGGTGCAATATACTGGTGGTTAGACTCATGGTGGTGTGGTAGGGAATACCTCAGGCTTGAACCCTGTACCTTGTATGCAGGTGTTAAAGACCTGAATTCCCTACCCACCACCATTTGTAAAAAAATTGCAGATTTTTGCCTCATATTTGATCTGATCTATTCCTCATAATATCTGTGGTTTGTAAATATTGCAATGCTTGATATTTGATGATGCAGTGGTAGCATTGTTGCCTCACAGCTGCAGGTGCTTGGGTTTGATTCTTGGCTGGGGTGCCTTCTTTGTGGGGGGGGTCTGTATCTTCTCCCTGTGTTTGTGTCGGTTTGCTTTTGTGTCCTCCCATGTTACAGAGACATGTCTGCATTATTTCTTCCTGGGCCTCTGCTGAAAATTGTTTTTTTTGTTCCAAGTCAGACTGTCCTGATTAACAAATGTTTAATAAAATTGACAGGCATTTGAATTTCAGACTTCAGGTTTCTGAATGTTTACTTCCTTACATATTTGATGGTGCAGTGGCAGTATTGTTGCCTCACAGCTATAGGTTTTCTGATTTGATTCTTGGCTGGGGTGCCTTCTGTGTGGAGTCTGCATCTTATCCCTGTGTTTGTGTGGATTTGCTCTGGTGTCCTGCCATTTTACAAAGACATGTGTCTACAATATTTCTCCCTGGGCCTCTGCTGAAAATTGATTTTGTTCTGTCAGAAGTAAAATTGACAGGCATTTGAATTTCAGACTTCATATTCTTCAGGAAATACATAGTAAAACAACTTTTTATTATAGCAATAAATATATAGTAACACAACCTTTTATTATAGCAATTTTTTAAGTTTATAAAATGACTATTTGAAATTTGTCCTTATTTTTGGGACTGTAATACCCTGTTATTGGCTTTGTCCAGGTTTTTTGTGCTAAGGTTGACAGCTATGGCAAGAACTGAATTCACTGAATATGTTTGAGGGCTGTATTCCCTCATTACTGGGTTTGTCCAGGTGTTTTGTGCTAAGAGGTTGACAGCTATGGTGAGAACTGAATTCATTAAATGATAGCTATTTAAGTTTCAGTCTTCCTCTCTTTCACAAAGCAGCTGATTTGGCGTAGTGGTATGTTACTCTTGACTGTTTTGCGCAGGGACCTTGGCAGTAAAATATACAGTGGTAACACAGCATTTTTCTTTCACAAAGCAGGTGATTTGACATAGTGGTATGTTGTTCTGACTCTTTTGCACGGGGAACTTGGCAGTAAAATGTATGGTGGTAACACAGCATTTTATTCTAGCAGCTTTCCAAGATTATACAAGCAATGTTTAATGTGTCCCTGGTTTTGCTTTTGACCCACCCCAATAAATTTGGCTTTTTCCAGACTTCTTGTGCTGCAAAGTTGAGATGCAGTTGAGTATTGAGTAGATTTTACAAGGAGCTGAGAGCTGCAGGGGAAGAGAAGTTTAGTGCTGATTATGCTAAGTCAGCTCACATTGCTAATAGCACAACAGGTTGTGTACTTGCTTTTGATGCAGAAGGTTGTTGGTTCTACTTCCATAAGGGGTGAATGCTGCTGTACTGAAAGTTAAGATACTAACTATGAGCCTGTTATTAGTTTGTCATCCATTTCCTATTGCAATATTACTAGCTTATTTTTAATGTAATTTAAGCAATTTATTCCTCAGGGGTATCAGACACTTTATTTTTCGATGAAACCATGAAATATAAAGGTGATTGTTAGCAGCAACCTCTTCATTACAGATTTATTTGACATGGAATTATTTAGATGACTTTTTACTACTTCAGAGATTGTGCATATTTACTGATAATGGTGGACTGTAGAATTGTGGATATTTACTGATAATAGTGGACTGTAGAAGTTTGAGTAGACTTTTATGATGGAGATGTTCTGAATTGGGCAGTTTTGTTTCATTGTTTACTGGAAAAATGTTCAAAGCAATAGGAAGGTGTATCAAAGAGCACATGTATGTTTCATATGCAAGGGGCCTATGATTTGAAAACAGCCCAGAATTAATTTTTATCTGCCACGGGTAAAATGTATTTTCTTTGAATGTGGGTTTTAATGTTGTTTCAATGAATGTGAGTTTCAAGGGCAGAGAAGTTCTAATGCCAAGTTTGTTTAGCAGATGTCTTAGTGTTTGTGCTGTAAAATGCAAAATAAAACTTTCAAATGAAGTTCAAATCATCATAGAAGTAAATCAGTATGCACATTAGTGTTTATGGTAAATGGAGTGAAATAGCAAAGTAATGGATCATTGGAAAGGCTGCAGGGGAAGGCTCCATTCTACCATGGTTTTGTGAGGGGGAAGGGCGGCAAACTTAGGCAGCCCCAGCTGAACTATGCCTCCCAACTGTCCAGATTTTCAAAGAATGAATAGATTTTTGCTTCTTATTTTTGGTTTGTTCCTCATAAAATTTGTGGTTTTCTGGCAAATCATTTAGGAATTAAGTCACTAAATAATGACACACTAGTTTCAGACTTCATAACCTTCAGAAAAATGCATGCTAAAGTAAGACCTGTTCTATCAACGGTCCCAGTTTATACCAGAGCAATTGTTTATATGTTCCCCCAATATATTTGGCCTTGTCCAGATTTATTGCATTAACAGGTTGAGAGGTACATGCAAATAAATTGCTTTATAGAATTAGGCATAGCCAAACCTCTCAACTGTCCCTGATTTTGGCTCAAAATTTTGCTCTTCCCCTTATGATCCCTCCGCAAAATAGCAATTTTGGAAGAAAACATGGAGGGTTTATAATTAAGAAATAACTGTAATAATCAGATTACTTTTATTTCAGAAATGCATGTAGATTATTTTATTTTGTCAGCTGCTCAAGTTAGCAGTACTAATATTAAAGTGTCCCTTCTTTGACAGGTTCCCAGCTGTATTGTGTGGCTATTTTATATTTTTGCATCACATTTTTGGTCCATTTTTTATAAAATTGTGTTTTTTGGCAAATTAGTGACAAATCACTAAAGACTGAAGTTAGAAAATAATGACAGACATCTGAGTTTCAGATTTTATACCCTTCAGAAAATTCTTACTAATGCAAGACCTATTCTATTATCTTTCTAAGTTTATTAGAGCAATATTTAAAAATTGCCCTTATTTTTGGGCCTTTGTCCCACTTTTGTGTATGGCTTTGTCCAGATTTCTTGCTCTGAGGTTGAGAGGTATGACAAATGTGTCAGGGCCACATCACAGTCAGCCAGAGACATTTCAAATTGTGACATACTTGTTGCACCCCACTCCCCCATGTAGTGACTCTGGATGTTTCCAAGCAAGGCAAGGAGTAGTTATGCAGTGTAAATGTAATGTGTGTCCCCCCATCCAAGGTAGACACAAGTACTACAGTGGCTTTTCATCTGTCCTTGATTTTGCAGAACGGTCTGGTTTCTGTCATATTTTTGTACTGTTGATTTATGCTTATTACGCAGATTTATGCTTATTACTCAGAAAGTGCCTGTTGCTCTGTGTTTAAGTAGCAATGCTTTAATGACCATAAGGTAAGCTTGTCTGAGATCGTAAGATGCAAGTAAGCTTTAATAAGCATACTGTTAAATAATTGCCAACATTGAAAGCCTTTCTGTTGTTGCCATGCAGAGAATACTTGACTAGATAATGTATAAGCCTTGGGTATTAAAGGACAGGATTCCATTATTTTAAAAAGCTCATTACACTTGTTGGAGACTTCCAGTCATCTCTACAGACTTTACCTGTAAACTAAACAGAATGCCAATCATGTGTGGTCCATAACCTGTACAGTAATCCTTTAAGCAATGTATCTTGAGCTTGTTTCTTGTTTGCTTTTCATTTTTTACTTTGATCATGTTTTCCCCATGAAACAAGTAGATAGTTGTCAGGCAGCAGGTCTTTTTTAGATAAGAAACATTTTTACAAGTGGGGGCATCACAGAGATTTCTACTTTCAGCATGTTACTTGGTACTTTAATAAAGCTGAATATAAATTATAATTAGAACTGCAGTGCAAGGAAAAGTGGTTTGAGTTGAGTGCTTCTTGTTTTTCTTATACTTGATTTTGACTGGCATTCCAGTAATGTATTTAAAAAGTAATTTATTTTTTCATGCCTCACAACCTTTTGTTTCCATCTAGATATTAAGTAAGCTGTTATGCAGCCAATGCATTGAAATATTTTTATTCTTCTACACTTATTTTTGTCTTGATTGGACTCTCATAATGATGGTTTGGCACCCAGGGTAGCGTATTTAATTAAAGTTAGTTTTTGTGGTTTTCAGCATAGCTCCTCCCCTTTCTAGTTGGCCACACCCCTTCCCCATTGGCCCCACCCATTCAGCTGTCTACTGCAGCCCCCTTTGATTTGAAGTCACCAGCCGCCACTGCCTTCGACTTATCATCATGTAACAATGGTAATCAGAAAGTCCTTCTACTTATCATCATGTAACAACGGTAAACAGAATGTCCTTCTACTTATCGTTATGTAACAACGGTAATCAGAAAGTTCTTCTACTTATTATCATGTAACAACGGTAATCAGAAAGTCCTTTTACTTATCATTATGTAACAGTCGTAAACAGAAAGTCCTTCTACTTAGCATGTAACAATGGTAATCAGAAAGTTGTTCTACTTATCATCATGTAACAATGGTAATTAGAAAGTCCTTCTACTTATTATTATGTAACAATGGTAATCAGAAAGTCCTTCTACTTATCATCATGTAACAACGGTAATCAGAAAGTCATTCTACTTAGCATCTTGTAACAGTCGTAAACAGAAAGTCCTTATACTTAGCACATCTAATTGCCGAAGGAATATCATCCAAATCTAAATAAGTCATTGTCTTCTTATATTCATCATTGATTAGACCAGTTATTAAATATAATGCCCCCTTTGGGATGTACCTCATTATACATATAAAACAATTAGAAAATCTAGAGATGTTCTTAACTATGAAGATCACTGGCTTAAAAAACCCAAGCTGCCAGAAATGCCTGGAAGCACTCTCTTTATTTAGTATGTTATTGACTTCTAAGGGGCGATCTATACCGCTGTGCCTTCCATCCCATTAGCAACTCAGTGGTCTTAGATCTATTGTATTTTCGCAAATCAAATAGATCCACAAATACCAGAAGTTGGGATCAAATTTTCATCAGCAAATAAATAAAATGCAGTGGAAAGATAAGATTATTACAAAATATTTTCCCTACCTGTGGAATAGACTCCTGTAGTAAATCAAGCAGAAGCCATTTAATTTCTCTCAAACAGTAGCTGGATGATTGGATACACCTTCACAACCTCAACTCTGGCTTCACCCATTTAGCATTCTTTGAAGAAGGAGGTACAGTCTAAGGGTGAGTATTGAGAAGGTGTAAATGGTTGCAAGACTCGTTTACCTTGGATTTCCTAGGATCCCATGATTCCTCTGATCACAGTCTAGATAAATGATATGTAATTATGAAATATATAAATGCTGTTATTGCAAGTTCTTCTGTACATTCATACTACTATGGCCCTGTGATAGAATGTGCAGGTAGGCCCACAGTGACACTTGTAGCATTACCTGCTATTATTCCTCTCAACCTCTAAGAGCAAGAAATCTGGACAAAACCATAAAAAATGGGGGAGCAAAGACCAAGAAATAGAGACAATTTTTAAATATTACTGTTATAAGCTTAGAAAGTATATAGAATAGCAGGTTTTGCATTAGCATTATTTTTTCTGAAGGATATGAAGTTTGAAACTCAAATGGGTGTCATTGTTTTCTGACTTAAATCATCAATACTTTACTAATGATTTGCTAGAAAACCACAATTTTATGAAAAATGTACCAAAAATATAAGGCAAAAATCTGGACATTCTGTGTAAATCTGTACAGTTGAGAGGTATGCCTGCTATATGTATACAGGTTTGCTGTAGTATATGTGATCAAATGAGCTTTCAAAGGCACAGCCTGCATGTGCAGCAATGAATCCCTCTCAAGCAACTTATGACATACATTATAATAATTACTAGCCAGGACATAACAACAGCAACATGCACCTCAAATTCACCACCAACTAAAATTAGAATATGCATTTAACAATGATGACATTTCTATCCCAGATAAACATCCCCATCTACCCACTCCCCATCACTACATAAAGTCCCTCACCATCTAAACAAATTATATACCTAACCATAGTGTTACACCTTGTGTGGAGGTATGGCACAAGCTATGCTTGTCGGGACATTCTTCTGATTATCAAGCAAACAGGCTCATCTCATAGTGGAAACATGCCAGGATATATAATTCCTGTATCCTACTTGTGAGTGTGTGAAGAGCATTGCTATGAGTGCATTGCTTTGAATTTCCCTTATAGCACATACAACCTCTGTATAACAGTATATATATATATATATATATATATATATATAGAGAGAGAGAGAGAGAGAGAGCATGTCCTATGACAACTATAAATGCAAAGGACATGTATTATGCTCAGGAAATGCATTATGCAACATAAGCAGAATTCAATGTGTTTGGGGTACAGAACAACCGATAATACCTCTACGGGTATATACTGCAACAGTGTATACACATACTTTTAGATGTAGACTGAATACACTCATTATTATTGTAAGAAGCAACCATAAACATCACTTCACCTGGATAGTCCCTCTGTTCATCTTTGATACAGAAGAAAAACATCCTCAATGGCATCCTGAGCTAAAAGAAAAACAAAAAAACCAAAAAATCATAAATGACATATCCAAAACCATCATATATAAAGTAGAAGGCAATTGAATGAGTAGGTAACGTGTATAAGTACTTACAATACATCTCAGGTACCCTTGCAAGAATCGCTTCTTTCCTTTGGCTAAGAGGGTCAGGATGGTACCTCCTCAGGTTATTGGAGTGGTACTAGTTCTGCTCATCAGAGCAGGGTATGTCAGAGAAATCAGACAGGACACGGCAAGACTGTGACATGCATGTACTTTATACTGGGGACCTATACAAGATCCCCTGTTCAGGTACTCCCAGTGGTCTGTATGGAAATAATTATAAGAAATAAATTGAGTTTGTGTGCTGCACCACTGGAGAGCTCTGCCAGCTTCAGAGCCTTCGGAAGCCATGGCCATTCACTGGGTTGCACTCCAGAGAACTATGTTAGCTTGTTGTCTGTCATGCAGATGGAATTCTTCAGCAGGTGATGTGCAAATGAGCACATGATCAGCAGAGCACCACTGGAGAGCTCTGCCAGCTTCAGAGCCTTCGGAAGCCATGGCCATTCACTGGGTTGCACTCCAGAGAACTATGTTAGCTTGTTGTCTGTCATGCAGATGGAATTCTTCAGCAGGTGATGTGCAAATGAGCACGTGATCAGCAGAGCACCACTGGAGAGCTCTGCCAGCTTCAGAGCCTTCGGAAGCCATGGCCATTCACTGGGTTGCACTCCAGAGAACTATGTTAGCTTGTTGTCTGTCATGCCGATGGAATTCTTCAGCAGGTGATGTGCAAATGAGCACGTGATCAGCACAGCCACTCGTGATGTCACTGTTGCTTAGTTGACAAATGGATGGCATGGCATGTTAGTGTTAGCATGTGAATGCTTGCTTTGGATGTGGAGATTGACTGCATATTTTGTAATAAAGATAGCAGCTTTGCTCTTTAGCACCTCTGCAAGCTGCAATATTACTTTAGTTTTTTTTTTCCCATGTTCACACAGGGGTTAGTGACCTTCCCATACATGCTCAATGGGCTTTGCAGGGGCTCATGTGAGTGCATGTAGGTGAACAAGTCTTTTGGAGTGGCTTGGTTCATATAGCCACAATAAGCAAAACCAGTGATTCAGGAACATTCATTAGCTAACATCTCATTAATATAAGTGCTATGCTGAAAGCTTTGAAATTTTGTGATATACCCCCCGCTGCTACCATGGGCATTATCTCGCTGCAGAAGATTGCAATGCAGTGACTCCCTAACCTTGTGGAAAGAATGCAGAACAGTGGCTTTACTGAAACTTACTTGTCTGAAAGGTAAGTGTGTATCTCAAAAGTTGACACTACCTGGTACCATGGCAATAAATATTTGCTTGATAAATATACTGAAATTATGATAATCTTAAACATGTGCTTATGTTGCAGCTTAGAGGTGCATCCTGGTAGCAGGGTTGTATTCTTTTTTGGGCTACAGTGCCATAATAGGGTGCATGTTTCTGTGTGGTAAGGCAGTAAGCTGCAATGCATGTAGTATTCCACCTGTGTGCACCTATCAAATCCAGCCAAAGCCATAGTAGAAACGCAGCTTGTTAACTCCTATTGTACCTGATTTATTATGTATGCTGTACTGTTCGGGGGGGGGCTGTAGTCTTCTTCTTTGATACACCTGGAGGATACACCAAAGGAAAGCAACTTTCCATAGCAGTGAGATATGAGTCTATCTAAACATTTGTGTATCATATCTATCTATCTATCTATCTATCTATCTATCTATCTATCTATCTATCTATCTATCTATCTATCTATCTATCTATCTATCTGCCTATCTATATATCTGTGTGTGCTTTGTATGCCTGATGTGCCTGCTAAAGAAAATGTAAACAGTGTGCATCCAGCAGCAGCTCACATACAGTCCCAATGTAGATTTATGTCATTACTCTGGAGCTAGCATCTCTCGGCACAGTATATATATATATATATATATATATATATATATATATATATATATATATATATGTCCCTGAATTACTCTGCTATGTTGTTTACCCGCATTTGCATTCATGAGTTGTCTTCATTTTAATAATGTTGCTTATTCCTGTGTGTCATGATACTGTCATCTGCATGCTATGCAGCCTGTGGAACCTCTGATGTTTCTCTACTCATGCTCTGTATCTCTGACTCGCCCACACCCTGCATCTTCATGTAAAATCACTTACTGTAGTGGGAAAACTGTTTCTAAAGCATACCTTTCACCTGTCTAGATTTTTCCAGAATGTACAGATTTCTGCCTCATATTTTTTGTCTGTTAGTCATAACATTTTTGGTTTTCTCACAAATCAATGAGGAGGATTGAAGTCACTAAATAATGACATAAATTTGAGTTTCAGACTTCAAATTCTTCAGAAAATGCATGCCAATGCAAATGCTTTTAACCTAGAAACTTACTAAGTTTATAAGAAAAATATTTAAAATCTGTCCCTATTTTGGGGCTCTGTACCCCATTATTTTAGGATTTGTCCAGATTTGTTGCACTAAGAAATGCACTTGCTCATCTTTGCCTAATTTTTCGTCTACCTTCTAATTTCCTATATTTCCCACTATCTGCTAGCCTTTTTGTGTAGCTTCCACCCCTTCCTTTCTCTGATTCTATGTCCCAGAATTACTTACCTTTACTTTCAGCATCTAACTGATTGTTTTCCACTCTAACTTTTCTTTGGCTCTTACTCTGTTTTATTTTCTCTAACCATCCTACAATTAGCCCACCCTCCCACATTCTTATCACCTACTCCCTACTTCGCTTCTCACTCTATCCCTCCCTCACTTTTCTCTGCTCTTTATTTCCCTCCAACTGTTTCTCATATTGCTACTTTTGGCTCATTTACTTTCTGCCTCCCTCCACTGTATTCAGAAACCTTGCTTCCGTTCCTTTTACCTCTCTCTGCCTGCCCCCTGCCCCGCCCCTTTCCACTCTCCAATTCCCACTTCCTCCCCGAAGCTATAGATACACCTGCATGGCCTCGCGCCAACTCTTTTCCCTTAGATCTCCCTGGCTGCTGTGCGTTCCTGCCCCTGGAGACTCGTAGAAGTGTAAGTTGAGTACTGTTAACAACACCTGTTATTGCATTGTATTCGGCGTACTTGTTGTAAGAATCAACTGTTTCTCAATTATCGCCAGCTTTTTTGTTCTTTAGACAGTCTTATTTGACCTTGCTGTTATTGCATTGAGTTCGGCGTACTTGTTGTAAGACTCAAATGTTACTTAATTATCGCCAACTATTTTTGTAATTTAGATAGTGTAATTTCACCTTGCTAATAGTCCATGCCTTTGTGTTATTCCGATTGACCTTTTCTACCTTCAAGGCATGTAGCGACTGTGTTTTAAACTGATTTGTATACTTTTCTGCCTGCAACAGATTTAGCGACTGGGTTTTAAATTGGTTTTTATACTTTTCTGCTTGCACCAGGTTTAGCGATTACAGCTTAGCGAATTAGATATGAATCATAACTTGTAAGCTTTCTTTGTTTTGTACTTAAACCTACTTAGCAGATATCTCTGTTACACTGATATCTCTCTTTGTTTTAGTACTAGCAAGCAGGTACGCGAATACGCGTTGATATAATTGTAGCCATTTGTAATGTAATTTGTAGCGTTTCTACTGCCCGCACCTGGTTTTAGCGTTGAGAGTATAACAAAGTAGCATGGTATTTAAACCTGTATGCTCTCCCGCTTATGAGGTTAACAGCAACTGAACGGATTTGTTATATGGGATTCCTTAGTATTCCCTATCAATTCTCCCTGAGTCTGTCGGAAATAACTGTCTGTTCTTTTTAGAGTACCCGAAACGCTAGCTAATGTATAACTGTCTCTTGTGGGTTAGCGGCGTGTTTTTCCCCATTTTCCTGACACGCTAGCTTAAGGGCATCTCTCGCGCATTCTCTCTTCACTTTATTTCTCGCGCCTAAGATTCCTTAGCGTGTTTTCTTTCTCTTGTACTTACTCTTAGCCCTCCAGTACTCCTACCATCTTTAGCACGTGGAGAATACAGTACTCCATTCTGTTTTACCCGCCACAACTATTTTCCTTATCCCTTTAGAGTGCATAACATGATATATATGTGCTTCGCTATTTCTATAAACAATAGGTATTAGCGCCCTTATCCTGACTGCTGTAGTGCCCAGCGTTTTCTCTCAAAGCTCCTTACCCACCCCTGTTTTTAAACTACCCGACATGCTAACTAATGTGTAACCGACACTTGTTGGGTTAGTGGCGTGTTCTTCCCCAATTCCCTGACACTAGCTTAAGGGATCCTTTTGCTCATACTCTCCTCACTTTACTCCTTCACGAGTAAGGTTCCTTAGCGTGTTTTCTCTTTTTCCTTTACTTACTTTCAGCCCTCCAGTTCTCCTACCATCTTTAGCTCTTGGGGAACTCAGTACTCAATCACAGGACTATGATGGTATCTGTGTTATCCTGCAGTAACAGCGTCTGAAACATTGTACTTGGATATATGATTTACAATTTTGTTGCTATTTATTGTATTTTACATGCTTTCTTACAGTTTTTGCTGCTTTACTTGGCTAAATGATTTAAAAGTGTGTTGTTATTTATTGCATTCTACTTGCTTTCTTACAGTATTTGTTGTTGTATTTTATAACCCTTTTCTTCTCCCTTCTATTCTCAGCTCTTCTGCCTAGTGACCACCTTTTAGGACTGGGATTGAATACCCTACCTCAGTCTCCTGCCTCTTACCCTACCTAGGGAACAAAACCTCACTCTATTTGGTAAAGCCTCCTCTCATAAAGACCCAAGGAAGTATGTCCTTCAGCTGTTCCAGATTTTTCAGCATTGTGATAGCTTTGTAACCCTCAGCTACTGTCAGTCTCTAAGCAGGTTCTGCCAGCAGCCACCAGCACCCTTTAGCTACTCTATTTTACCTTCTTCTCTCCATTGCCTCTAGCCCTGTTAGTAGTCCTGGTAGCAATTACCGGCTGAGTCCACTAGGTGGCTCCCTTCTACTAAACTTGCTCATCTTTGCCTAATTTTCGCCTACCTTCTAATTTCCTATATCTCCCTCTATCTGCTAGCCTTTTGTGTAGCTTCCACCCCTTCCTTTCTCTGTTTCTATGTCCCAGAATTACTTACCTTTACTTTCAGCATCTAACTGATTGTTTTCCACTCTAACTTTTCTTTGGCTCTTACTCTGTTTTATTTTCTCTAACCATCCTACAATTAGCCCACCCTCCCACATTCTTATCACCTACTCCCTACTTCGCTTCTCACTCTATCCCTCCCTCACTTTTCTCTGCTCTTTATTTCCCTCCAACTGTTTCTCATATTGCTACTTTTGGCTCATTTACTTTCTGCCTCCCTTCACTGTATTCAGAAACCTTGCTTCCGTTCCTTTTACCTCTCTCTGCCTGCCCCCTGCCCCGCCCCTTTCCACTCTCCAATTCCCACTTCCAGCCGGAAGCTATACATAGACCTGCATGGCCTCAGCCAACTCTTTTCCCTTAGATCTCCCTGGCTGCTGTGTTCCTGCCCCTGGAGACTCGTAGAAGTGTAAGTTGAGTACTGCTAACAACACCTGTTATTGCATTGTATTCGGCGTACTTGTTGTAAGAATCAACTGTTTCTCAATTATCGCCAGCTTTTTTGTTCTTTAGACAGTCTTATTTGACCTTGCTGTTATTGCATTGAGTTCGGCGTACTTGTTGTAAGACTCACATGTTACTTAATTATCGCCAACTATTTTTGTAATTTAGATAGTGTAATTTCACCTTGCTAATAGTCCATGCCTTTGTGTTATTCCTATTGACCTTTTCTACCTTCAAGGCATGTAGCGACTATGTTTTAAACTGATTGTTATACTTTTCTGCCTGCAACAGATTTAGCGACTAGGTTTTAAATTGGTTTTTATACTTTTCTGCTTGCACCAGGTTTAGCGATTACAGCTTAGCGAGTTAGATATGAATCATAACTTGTAAGCTTTCTTTGTTTTGTACTTAACCTATTTAGCAGATATCTCTGTTACACTGATATCTCTCTTTGTTTTAGTACTAGCAAGCAGGTACGCAAATACGCGTTGATATAATTGTAGCCATTTGTAGTGTAATTTGTAGCGTTTCTACTGCCCGCACCTGGTTTTAGCGTTGAGAGTATAACAAAGTAGCATGGTCTTTAAACCTGTATGCTCTCCCGCTTATGAGTTTAATAGCAACTGAACTGATTTGTTAGATGGGATTCTTTAGCATTCCCCATCAATTCTCCCTGAGTCTGTCTGAAATAACTGTCTGTTCTTTTTAGAGTACCCGAAACGCTAGCTAATGTGTAACTGTCTCTTGTGGGTTAGCGGCGTGTTTTTCCCCATTTTCCTGACACGCTAGCTTAAGGGCATCTCTCGCGCATTCTCTCTTCACTTTATTTCTCGCGCCTAAGATTCCTTAGCGTGTTTTCTTTTCTTGTACTTACTCTTAGCCCTCCAGTACTCCTACCATCTTTAGCACGTGGAGAATACAGTACTCCATTCTGTTTTACCCGCCACAACTATTTTCCTTATCCCTTTAGAGTGCATAACATGATATATATGTGCTTCGCTATTTCTATAACCAATAGGTATTAGCGCCCTTATCCTGACTGCTGTAGTGCCCAGCGTTTCCTCTCAAAGCTCCTTACCTAACCCTGTTTTTAAACTACCCGACATGCTAACTAATGTGTAACCGACACTTGTTGGGTTAGTGGCGTGTTCTTCCCCAATTCCCTGACACTAGCTTAAGGGATCCTTTTGCTCATACTCTCCTCACTTTACTCCTTCACGCGTAAGGTTCCTTAGCGTGTTTTCTCTTCTTTTCTTTACTTACTTTCAGCCCTCCAGTACTCCTACCATCTTTAGCTCTTGGGGAACACAGTACTCAATCACAGGACTATGATGGTATCTGTGTTATCCTGCAGTAACAGCGTCTGAAACATTGTACTTGGATATATGATTTACAATTTTGTTGCTATTTATTGTATTTTACATGCTTTCTTACAGTTTTTGCTGCTTTACTTGGCTAAATGATTTAAAAGTGTGTTGTTATTTATTGCATTCTACTTGCTTTCTTACAGTATTTGTTGTTGTATTTTATAACCCTTTTCTTCTCCCTTCTATTCTCAGCTCTTCTGCCTAGTGACCACCTTTTAGGACTGGGATTGAATACCCTACCTCAGTCTCCTGCCTCTTACCCTACCTAGGGAACAAAACCTCACTCTATTTGGTAAAGCCTCCTCTCATAAAGACCCAAGGAAGTATGTCCTTCAGCTGTTCCAGATTTTTCAGCATTGTGATAGCTTTGTAACCCTCAGCTACTGTCAGTCTCTAAGCAGGTTCTGCCAGCAGCCACCAGCACCCTTTAGCTACTCTATTTTACCTTCTTCTCTCCATTGCCTCTAGCCCTGTTAGTAGTCCTGGTAGCAATTACCGGCTGAGTCCACTAGGTGGCTCCCTTCTACTAAACTTGCTCATCTTTGCCTATTTTTCGCCTACCTTCTAATTTCCTATATTTCCCACTATCTGCTAGCCTTTTTGTGTAGCTTCCACCCCTTCCTTTCTCTGATTCTATGTCCCAGAATTACTTACCTTTACTTTCAGCATCTAACTGATTGTTTTCCACTCTAACTTTTCTTTGGCTCTTACTCTGTTTTATTTTCTCTAACCATCCTACAATTAGCCCACCCTCCCACTTTCTTATCACCTACTCCCTACTTCGCTTCTCACTCTATCCCTCCCTCACTTTTCTCTGCTCTTTATCTCCCTCCAACTGTTTCTCATATTGCTACTTTTGGCTCAATTACTTTCTGCCTCCCTCCACTGTATTCATAAACCTTGCTTCCGTTCCTTTTACCTCTCTCTGCCTGCCCCCTGCCCCGCCCCTTTCCACTCTCCAATTCCCACTTCCTCCCCGAAGCTATAGATACACCTGCATGGCCTCGCGCCAACTCTTTTCCCTTAGATCTCCCTGGCTGCTGTGTGTTCCTGCCCCTGGAGACTCGTAGAAGTGTAAGTTGAGAACTGTTAACAACACCTGTTATTGCATTGTATTCTGCGTACTTGTTGTAATACTCAACTGTTTCTCAATTATCGCCAGCTATTTTTGTTCTTTAGACAGTGTTATTTGCCCTTGCTGTTATTGCATTGAGTTCGGCGTACTTGTTGTAAGACTCACATGTTACTTAATTATCGCCAACTATTTTTGTAATTTAGATAGTGTAATTTCACCTTGCTAATAGTCCATGCCTTTGTGTTATTCCTATTGACCTTTTCTACCTTCAAGGCATGTAGCGACTGTGTTTTAAACTGATTTGTATACTTTTCTGCCTGCAACAGATTTAGCGACTGGGTTTTAAATTGATTTTTATACTTTTCTGCTTGCACCAGGTTTAGCGATTACAGCTTAGCGAGTCAGATATGAATCATAACTTGTAAGCTTTCTTTGTTTTGTACCTAAACCTATTTAGCAGATATCACTGTTACTCTGATATCTCTCTTTGATTTAGTACTAGCAAGCAGGTACGCGAATACGCGTTGATATAATTGTAGCCATTTGTAGTGTAATTTGTAGCGTTTCTACTGCCCGCACCTGGTTTTAGCGTTGAGAGTAAAACAAAGTAGCATGGTATTTAAACCTGTATGCTCTCCCGCTTATGAGTTTAATAGCAACTGAACTGATTTGTTATATGGGATTCCTTAGCATTCCCTATCAATTCTCCCTGAGTCTGTCTGAAATAACTGTCTGTTCTTTTTAGAGTACCCGAAACGCTAGCTAATGTGTAACTGTCTCTTGTGGGTTAGCGGCGTGTTTTTCCCCATTTTCCTGACACGCTAGCTTAAGGGCATCTCTCGCGCATTCTCTCTTCACTTTATTTCTCGCGCCTAAGATTCCTTAGCGTGTTTTCTTTTCTTGTACTTACTCTTAGCCCTCCAGTACTCCTACCATCTTTAGCACGTGGAGAATACAGTACTCCATTCTGTTTTACCCGCCACAACTATTTTCCTTATCCCTTTAGAGTGCATAACATGATATATATGTGCTTCGCTATTTCTATAACCAATAGGTATTAGCCCTTATCCTGACTGCTGTAGTGCCCAGCGTTTCCTCTCAAAGCTCCTTACCTACCCCTGTTTTTAAACTACCCGACATGCTAACTAATGTGTAACCGACACTTGTTGGGTTAGTGGCGTGTTCTTCCCCAATTCCCTGACACTAGCTTAAGGGATCCTTTTGCTCATACTCTCCTCACTTTACTCCTTCACGTAAGGTTCCTTAGCGTGTTTTCTTCTTTCTTTACTTACTTTCAGCCCTCCAGTACTCCTACCATCTTTAGCTCTTGGGGAACACAGTACTCAATCACAGGACTATGATGGTATCTGTGTTATCCTGCAGTAACAGCGTCTGAAACATTGTACTTGGATATATGATTTACAATTTTGTTGCTATTTATTGTATTTTACATGCTTTCTTACAGTTTTTGCTGCTGTACTTGGCTAAATGATTTAAAAGTTTGTTGTTATTTATTGCATTCTACTTGCTTTCTTACAGTATTTGTTGTTGTATTTTATAACCCTTTTCTTCTCCCTTCTATTCTCAGCTCTTCTGCCTAGTGACCACCTTTTAGGACTGGGATTGAATACCCTACCTCAGTCTCCTGCCTCTTACCCTACCTAGGGAACAAAACCTCACTCTATTTGGTAAAGCCTCCTCTCATAAAGACCCAAGGAAGTATGTCCTTCAGCTGTTCCAGATTTTTCAGCATTGTGTTAGCTTTGTAACCCTCAGCTACTGTCAGTCTCTAAGCAGGTTCTGCCAGCAGCCACCAGCACCCTTTAGCTACTCTATTTTACCTTCTTCTCTCCATTGCCTCTAGCCCTGTTAGTAGTCCTGGTAGCAATTACCGGCTGAGTCCACTAGGTGGCTCCCTTCTACTAAACTTGCTCATCTTTGCCTAATTTTTCGCCTACCTTCTAATTTCCTATATCTCCCTCTATCTGCTAGCCTTTTGTGTAGCTTCCACCCCTTCCTTTCTCTGTTTCTATGTCCCAGAATTACTTACCTTTACTTTCAGCATCTAACTGATTGTTTTCCACTCTAACTTTTCTTTGGCTCTTACTCTGTTTTATTTTCTCTAACCATCCTACAATTAGCCCACCCTCCCACATTCTTATCACCTACTCCCTACTTCGCTTCTCACTCTATCCCTCCCTCACTTTTCTCTGCTCTTTATTTCCCTCCAACTGTTTCTCATATTGCTACTTTTGGCTCATTTACTTTCTGCCTCCCTCCACTGTATTCAGAAACCTTGCTTCCGTTCCTTTTACCTCTCTCTGCCTGCCCCCTGCCCCGCCCCTTTCCTCTCTCCAATTCCCACTTCCTCCCCGAAGCTATAGATACACCTGCATGGCCTCGCGCCAACTCTTTTCCCTTAGATCTCCCTGGC
Organism: Protopterus annectens; assembly: GCF_019279795.1. Lineage (NCBI taxonomy): Eukaryota > Metazoa > Chordata > Ceratodontiformes > Protopteridae > Protopterus > Protopterus annectens. The sequence continues at coordinate 1,540,345,767 of NC_056726.1, forward strand.
TGCTGTGCGTTCCTGCCCCTGGAGACTCGTAGAAGTGTAAGTTGAGTACTGCTAACAACACCTGTTATTGCATTGTATTCGGCGTACTTGTTGTAAGACTCAACTGTTTCTCAATTATCGCCAGCTATTTTTGTTCTTTAGACAGTGTTATTTGACCTTGCTGTTATTGCATTGAGTTCGGCGTACTTGTTGTAAGACTCAAATGTTACTTAATTATCGCCAACTATTTTTGTAATTTAGATAGTGTAATTTCACCTTGCTAATAGTCCATGCCTTTGTGTTATTCCGATTGACCTTTTCTACCTTCAAGGCATGTAGCGACTGTGTTTTAAACTGATTTGTATACTTTTCTGCCTGCAACAGATTTAGCGACTGGGTTTTAAATTGATTTTTATACTTTTCTGCTTGCACCAGGTTTAGCGATTACAGCTTAGCGAGTCAGATATGAATCATAACTTGTAAGCTTTCTTTGTTTTGTACCTAAACCTATTTAGCAGATATCACTGTTACTCTGATATCTCTCTTTGATTTAGTACTAGCAAGCAGGTACGCGAATACGCGTTGATATAATTGTAGCCATTTGTAGTGTAATTTGTAGCGTTTCTACTGCCCGCACCTGGTTTTAGCGTTGAGAGTAAAACAAAGTAGCATGGTATTTAAACCTGTATGCTCTCCCGCTTATGAGTTTAATAGCAACTGAACTGATTTGTTATATGGGATTCCTTAGCATTCCCTATCAATTCTCCCTGAGTCTGTCTGAAATAACTGTCTGTTCTTTTTAGAGTACCCGAAACGCTAGCTAATGTGTAACTGTCTCTTGTGGGTTAGCGGCGTGTTTTTCCCCATTTTCCTGACACGCTAGCTTAAGGGCATCTCTCGCGCATTCTCTCTTCACTTTATTTCTCGCGCCTAAGATTCCTTAGCGTGTTTTCTTTTCTTGTACTTACTCTTAGCCCTCCAGTACTCCTACCATCTTTAGCACGTGGAGAATACAGTACTCCATTCTGTTTTACCCGCCACAACTATTTTCCTTATCCCTTTAGAGTGCATAACATGATATATATGTGCTTCGCTATTTCTATAACCAATAGGTATTAGCGCCCTTATCCTGACTGCTGTAGTGCCCAGCGTTTCCTCTCAAAGCTCCTTACCTACCCCTGTTTTTAAACTACCCGACATGCTAACTAATGTGTAACCGACACTTGTTGGGTTAGTGGCGTGTTCTTCCCCAATTCCCTGACACTAGCTTAAGGGATCCTTTTGCTCATACTCTCCTCACTTTACTCCTTCACGCGTAAGGTTCCTTAGCGTGTTTTCTCTTCTTTCTTTACTTACTTTCAGCCCTCCAGTACTCCTACCATCCTTAGCTTTTGGGGAACACAGTACTCAATCACAGGACTATGATGGTATCTGTGTTATCCTGCAGTAACAGTGTCTGAAACATTGTATTTGGATATATGATTTACAATTTTGTTGCTATTTATTGTATTTTACATGCTTTGCTGCTGTACTTGGCTAAATGATTTAAAAGTTTGTTGTTATTTATTGCATTCTACTTGCATTCTTACAGTATTTGTTGTTGTATTTTATAACCCTTTTCTTCTCCCTTCTATTCTCAGCTCTTCTGCCTAGTGACCACCTTTTAGGACTGGGATTGAATACCCTACCTCAGTCTCCTGCCTCTTACCCTACCTAGGGAACAAAACCTCACTCTATTTGGTAAAGCCTCCTCTCATAAAGACCCAAGGAAGTATGTCCTTCAGCTGTTCCAGATTTTTCAGCATTGTGATAGCTTTGTAACCCTCAGCTACTGTCAGTCTCTAAGCAGGTTCTGCCAGCAGCCACCAGCACCCTTTAGCTACTCTATTTTACCTTCTTCTCTCCATTGCCTCTAGCCCTGTTAGTAGTCCTGGTAGCAATTACCGGCTGAGTCCACTAGGTGGCTCCCTTCTACTAAACTTGCTCATCTTTGCCTAATTTTTCGCCTACCTTCTAATTTCCTATATTTCCCACTATCTGCTAGCCTTTTTGTGTAGCTTCCACCCCTTCCTTTCTCTGATTCTATGTCCCAGAATTACTTACCTTTACTTTCAGCATCTAACTGATTGTTTTCCACTCTAACTTTTCTTTGGCTCTTCCCGCTCCGTTCGCCCTGCGGGCTCACTCCGCTCCCCACCCTACCCCCAATTCCCACCCACCCCCCGGGGTCCTACACTTATAGTTCTCTAGCCACACCCCTACTCCCAACTTCCTATTACTCCCCTTCCCGCCAATTTGCTGCATAGCCTAAACACACCCCTTCCACTCCCCCTTTCTCTTTCTCAACCCTATGACTATACCACTTCTATTTACTTTTCTCCACTACTTTGACTTCTGACTTTACACTTCCCCTCACCTCTCCTCCTTTCTTTCTCTATCTACCTATTAGAATTAATTCTTATTTACCAACTGCTTTAACTATATCTACTATCCCCCTCTATAGTGTACCTAACTTATTTCTCTCCCCTTTGCACTTACCTCTCTACTTCCTCACTTCTCTTATTGCTAAATTATGTCTCCCTATATACTAACTATGCCTTCACTCTCTCTCTTAATGTTGACAACCCTTCTCTCAACATACCATCTCACATCTTTTGAAATTTCACTTAGCAACTATCTTATCTCCTCACAAAAACACACTTCTTCTACTCTCACTTTTACTTCTTACCCTAATATTAATTCCACCCCTAGCTATCTTCTATCTAAATTCCACAGGTTACATCACCTCACCTACCCCCTACTATCTAACAAAAAAACAAAAACCTTAATAACTCATAATAGGAACTACTTAACCATACTATCTAATCCCACCCTACAAGATGGAGACATCCACCCCAACCCTGGCCCTATCTCACCACCACCCCAAAACTGCTTAACTAACCCCAATAATAACTTCCTTATAGGACACCTAAACATTCATAGCATAAACAAAAAAGTACCCTTACTCCACGCCCTCTTAGATATCCACTCATTTGACATTCTCTGCCTCTCTGAAACCTGGCTAAACCCAGGCACAAAAGACTCAGAGATTATACCCCAAGGTTATAACATACTAAGACAGGACCGCTTAAAACGTAAGGGTGGTGGAGTGGCAATACTTTTCAAAATCAACTGAAGATCTCCACCCAACCAGCATACCCATACCAAAACAGCAAAATAGAAGCCATCATTGTTAAACTCCAACTTAATAACAAAAAATCCATTTACATTATTTCTTTGTATCTTCCCCAGGTAACAACATTCCAATATTAGAAGAATTTCTAAATTGGGTTTCTATCACCTACCCCAAGAAACCATAATTCTCGGCGTAAACATAGACTGGAACACTGTTAATGCTGACAATCCCTCCTCTCATATTAACCTACATGGTTTCTCACAAACTATTACCTCAACTACAAGAGTCAATAAGCCCAGTAAGAAAGAGAGTATACTGGACTGGATACTCACAAATAAAGCTAACAAACAATATAAAGTAGGGACTATGCCTGATGACATCAGCGACCACTGCCTAACCTACATCACTAGACAAAAATCAGAATATGTTAACCTCCCAAATACAAGACTAATTAGATCTGTCAAGCACTTTAATATAGACCTTTTAAAACTGAACTGAGAGCATGTAATTGGAATTGCTTAAAATCACTTCCCTGGAGGAAGCAGTACTATTCTTTAATACTACATTCCTATCAATACTTGATAAACATGCTCCAGAACGCTCTATTAGAGTAAAGACCAAATCTGCCCCATGGCTGACAACCAAAACTAAAAAACTTATGCATGCTAGAAACGCAGCATGGACAAAATGGAGATGCTATAGACTAAACCCTGATTTTATTAATTTCTGCCATCTTAGAAATCTAGCAAAAAAATCAATACTCTCTGACAAGAAGAACTTCTACTGTAATCTTCAGGAAACTCATATTAACAACTCTAAACAGTTCTGGTCATCAGTAAACAGACTTCTTTCCCCAGGAACTGCTAAAACTCCTTCCCTCAAAATTCAGACCCAGACACCCCTCTCCAGACTGCTAATGCCTTCAACTCTTTTTCACAGAAACTACTCAATCCCTTGCCAAACAAATGAACCCTAACAACTCTCATATACCTACTAACAAAACTAGCTCCCTTTTCAACTTCTCTCTAAAACCTATATCTACATCTTTTATCTACAAACTCATTCATAAACTGAAACCCTGCACCCCTTCTGCTGATAAACTCCCTTCTCTTTTCCTTCAGAAAGTTGCCAAAGAAACTGCTTATCCTATATCCTTACTTATCAACAGAACTATCCTAGAAGGAACCATCCCTGATATCTGGAAAGTCTCCTACATTATCCCACTGCACAAAGGTGGTAACTCCCTTGACCTTTCAAACTATAGACCTATTGCCCTTCTCTCACCCCTAGCAAAAATTATGGAAAAATGTATACATCAGCAACTCGTACACTATCTCTCTCATCACAACATAATAGCAAACTGCCAGCATGGTTTCAGACCCCACCACAGTACCACCACTGCCCTTCTATCCTTTGTAGATACTATCAATAAAAATCGAAACAACAATACACTCTCTTCTGCACTTTTCATTGATCTCTCGAAAGCTTTCGACATGGTCAACCACTCTCTCTTAATCAACATTCTTGAATCCCTATCTTCTGATAAACTAGCCACTGACTGGTTTAAATCTTATCTTAACAACAGACAACAAGCAGTAATATGGGAAAACCATATTTCATCACTCCTGCCTATTTCCATCGGAGTTCCCCAGGGCTCCATTCTGGGTCCACTTCTGTTCTCCCTCTTTATTAACGATCTTCAGGCTGCTATCCCACAAGCTACCTGCATACAATACGCAGATGATTCTACCCTTATCTGCTCAGCACCCTCCTCTACTGAACTGAGCTCAGTGACCCAAAACACCTTTAACACAGTAGAAACTTGGTTTTCTAGACGGTTTCTCCTACTAAATGCCAAAAAAACTAAACTCCTCCTCTTTTCACCCACCTCTCGATCTCCCCCATTAAACTTTACCATCTCTTCAAATAATGGCACTATCATCTCACCTGACCCAACTACTAAACTATTAGGAATAACCATTGACAACAATATTTCCTTCGATCAGCACATTAACAACACCATCAAGATTGTAAACAGAAAAATTGGATCCCTTTATCGCATCAAACCTTTCCTAACCCCAGCAACCAGAATCAAAATTGCACAATCACATCTCCTATCTACTCTCCTTTACGCTTCCCCAATTTACACAAACCTTAAGAAAATCAATCTAAACAAACTTGTAACTTGCTATAACAACATAGCTCGTTTCGCCACTAGTAACCCATTTAGGACTCACCATTGTATTAACCTAAAACAACTAGGCTGGCTCGAATTTCAAAACTACCTAATAATTCCTCAACTTACTATAGCCCACAACATATTGCACCTACCTGACAACACCCCAATACTCTCTCAACTTCTAACCCCTTACAGCAATCTGAACTCACTTCGCTCCTCTAGTAAACTCATGACAAAATCAATAAAGGTAAACAATGCAGCAGGTGCTTCCCTTTTCACTAACACTATAGGTAAAACTTGGAATCTCTTACCTAGTGACATAACTTTGACTCAATCCCTGCCACAATTCAAGCAGAAAATTAAACTTTACTATCTAAATCATTGGCTTTGTTCCTGCAGTACACCAGACTAACCTTTTCTCTTCTCTAGTTCCCCTTACTCTTCTTATGCACTACCTGTCTCATTTCTCCACCTTTTGCTCATCTAATCTAACTAAGTATATGTTAAGCAAAATAGTTGACATGTAATGAACTGCATATTGTAAGTTTGTTTCTCTGTGTTATTATCTTTCGCTCTGTGTGTTCTTATGACTTTCAATTTGATGCTATTCCTTAACAGTAATGATTTTTTTATGTAATGTTCTTGGTAGTTTAGTGGAGCTTTTCTCCTCGGGCCTCTGCTGAAAATGGACATGTATCCAGCCAGACTAGCCCGGTCAACAAATGTAAAATAAAAAATAAAATAAAAAAGAAGTTGAGAGGTATGTTCTAAAGCCAGTGGCAATTTCTACTGTTTCAACAACATACAGGACATTACTAGTACATCTCAAAACAGGTGTTTCTTTCATCACCCAGCTCAAAGAATGAACACTTTTTCTAGGAATGTATGCAATGGTGAATTGATGATGGAATTTCCTGATTTATCCAATGGGAAAATCGAACTGGACATGTTATCCAGTGGTGAAGCAATGCATAGAGGCACAGTCCTTCTTTGTCATTTTTTCAGTTCATGAATGGCTATGAGAAGGGAATGAGTGGAGGCTTGAATTTAATGGCTGTGACGAGAACTTTTGCTAGAGAGACAGTTAAAGGCTTTCCAGGACTATATTTTTAGATATAGGAAATTGCGATTTGAGAATTGTTATCTCAAAGAAAGTTTAAGATGTGAACAGATCCCAAAAGGGCTACTGACATGGACATACCCGGCAGGATTAATCAAACTTTCAGAACTGCACTGTGAGTTAACATGGTTGTGAGTTGTTAAATGTTTTAATTAATGACAATGATAGAACAATGTGTAATTTAATAAAATATATTTCTAAACTAGATAACAGTATTCAGGCAAACTTATTTGATAGTAAAAGAGAGGAATACAAGGCTTTGTTTGTGAATATAGACAAATCTATTACTGACCTTAAAGCCAAGAAGGTTAAAAAGCTTCTCAAAGATAAATGGGAATATGAGCCTGATCAGGGTCACCCCGCTCCCCCCAACAGTTTATAACAATGAGGCTAACAGTCATTTTACTGTCAATTTGACAACATTGAATAAACCCACAGGTAAAGATCCCCCAGAACAAGAGAACATTGAGAAATTAAACCCTTTAGAATTAATGAACCAGAGGAGTCTGTATAACTTTGTTGAATATTTAATTGTGTGAATCGCTATTCATTGAACCCAATTCAGTGAAAGCTCAATTAAGCAAACGATCATTTAAGCGAAAAGTTTCTTAGGGAAAAAAAAATACTGGGCCAGCAAATGACCATAACAAACACAACAGAATTTAAAACTCTGCAAAGTGAGGGCTTTGTCCCCACCCCCAAACTAAATATACCAACTCCAAGATTACACTACAGTGGGGAAAAGGGTAAATTCCCGATAATGGCCAACCATGTCCTTGCCCTAGGGAACCTTTTGCTTAAATGGTTATTTGCTTAATTGAGCTTTCGCTGAATTGGGTTTGACGAATAGCAATTCACTCAATTCAACATTTGATGAAGTGATATACACCCAACCAGATGGGAGGGAACCCAGGGGCAGGGAGGGAGAATGACAGATGCCAACAGGAAACACGCCAACAGAGAGGGAATAAGAGAGGGAGAAGGAATTACAGTAGGAACAACATGTACAAAACTTTACATTGGTTTCCAGTACCATGGGTGAATTTAAAATATACAATTTCAGTGAGGTCTTAGTCTCTAAGGAATAGGCTGATTTATTTGAAAAAGGGCTAAAATTTGTGCCGGCGAGGAAAGCAAAAATTGATGATATCATTACGCAAATGAAATTATTTGGGAGAAAATTAAATCTGCCTTTCTGTTTTAGAGATGACAAAAGTTGTATTTTTTTTTTTAATACAACCCCAAATATTAGAAGACCTAGCACATTTAATCCACCATTACACCCCATGGTCAACATATATGAAAACATGTGTGAACAAGACATAAATAAGGGAGTTTCAACTATAGCAGTGGGGCTACAAAGTTAACATTTGTAGAGGAACAACTTCTTAAGAACATCATTTCTGATAAGTAGATTAGGGTCATAAAACCAGATAAGGATGGGGTTCAGGTAGTTATGAATACTAACGATTATACCAATAAAATGTTGTCTTCACTATATACTGATACTTATGAAGGAATATCCAAAAATGAAATGAATAGCATATCAGAACATTGCCCTATTGTTGGATGACCTACATATGAATGATAAAATTACCACAGCTGAGTATGTTTTTTGAAAGGTACCCCACCCTAGGATGCCAACCATCTTTGGGATCCCAAAAATACATAAATGTTTAGAGGATCCTTTTTACATCCCATAGTGGATGCTAAGGCATCAAAGACCTTTCCTATTGCTAAATATATTCAACATCATTTAAAAGGAATGTTAGATGGGTGCCTGCATTTATATAAGTTCAGACTGAAAGGGTTAACTGTTTTGATGCTGTATTTTTAAAAGCAGGAAAATTCATCAGTTTGATTCATCCCTATATAGGAAAACGACATATTCCAGCTCACTATTACATTTTAAATGCTGGCATCCCCTTCACTAGAAAAAGTCATTGGTGACGGGACAGTGAGTGTGATTGGCTAGGATGGTTTCTAAGGAACTATGCTTCAAGAAGAGTGTGATAAACTAAAATAAATGTTGATAAGGAGAGGTTACCCTGATTTATTTTTACAGGGCATCTTTCATGAAGTTGTAAGGAAAAGGAATATAAGCTGTTTTTACACCTTTGTTAGGGACAGCTAAGGATGCTATCATTTCCAGTAACATTAGTGGTAACAATTTTGATGAAGGTCAAGGCCCATTTCGCTGACCCATGATTTATGCTATTTAAGACAGCATTCTTAAAAATTGGAGTGTATTTCAGATATACCACATTTATGTTAACAGTGTAGGTGAGAGGCTTAAGGTGGTGTACAAAAAGGATGCGTGTTTTAAAATGTTATTGGAAAGACTTTATCATTCCAACAGCAAAGACGGTATGGTAAAATGTGTGCACTGCCCCCAATGTAAATGCATTCTGGAAGGAACAAGTTTCTGTTTAGTGAATTTTGGAATGTTCAAATTACAAGTATTATTGCTATAGTAAGGGGGTTGTATATATTGCTAAATGTCAGCTCTGTGATGGGTTCTATATAGGAAAAAACAAAAGGGCCCTTAAATCTAGAATCTATCAGCATCTATATGATATCCAGAAAAAAAGCAAAAGGAATGTGCTGTTTAAACATGTAAAAAGTCACCCTAATCACTATGTTAAGTTTTTTTCCTGTTTTTGATAATGTTAATCTTGGACTCAGGGCCAGACCATCTGATGAATTTTTAGAATACAAAAAAATGTAGATGGCAGATTAGATGCAATGCCATTAAAGCTGCTGGCCTTAATGAACATGTTGGTATTAGCAGTATCCTTAAATTAAAACCTGCGTGTGTCTTTTAAGTTTGTTTGTTCTTGTGGTTTAGGTCCTGGATGATTGTTTTTCAATTGATTTTTAATATACATATACCTTCTAGTTGATAGGGGATATTGTTTTTGCCATGTATTCAAATGTTCAAAGCCATTTTTTTCAGAGCTATTGCTTTTTTAAATTTTATATGAGATTTTTAATTGTTTAATTGATCATTTATTTGTAGTTTTATGATCATCTGAGCTGTATAAAAGAGGGTGACCTACTTTATGTATTTATTCTGATAACGTCAGTATACCCAGATAAAAGCATTCAATTATGTTATAATTAAAGTGTGGAGACTCGGCTTCCTGTTTTTTTCTGTAATTTTTTTTTAAGTTTATAAATTTGGGCTTCTGTAACCCCATTATTTTAGACTTTTCCATATTTCAGCACTAAGAAGTTGAGAGGTATTTCTAAAGTCCTGGGATATTTACAGTTTCTGAAATATTTGATTTGCCACATGTCTTCTTTGTCAAGTTTGGTTTCAAACGGTACACAAGATAGCTTTCATTTAATTCATATGTACAGATAACTTTTGTGTATCTGTGTGTGTGTGTGTGTGTGTGTGTGTGTGTGTGTGTGTGTGTGTGTGTGTGTAATTATGTTTTCTATTAAATGTGCACGGTCGTTGGTTATAGCATATCACAAAAGCTTTAATGATATAGTAGTTTCCATATCAGGAGAATGACCAAAAAAATATGTAAATCGTCAAAAGTAAACCAGAGAATGTATCTTCAGCCAGGTATGCTATGATCTAGCATCATTTCATATTTTTTGCAATTTTTTTTTTAGATGTTCACTTAAAGCTTATGTTGTAGACTTGAAAATCTGTCTCCCATGAGCAAAATTTTATAATAACACAGACATATTAGTACACTTGCTTCAGAAATTTTACTGTACTTTTTTTTTTTTTTAACTTTCAGTTCTTTATAAAGTATGTCTTACCAGGAATACTACGGCCTAGACTATACTAAGAAGTACTTGATTTTACAAAAGCACAAACTTTAACGCATGTAACATTAAGCTTCATAAAAACTCCCATGTTGTGATATTTCCTAAAAAACAAAGCCAGCTTAGAATGATTTACTGATCATATTTGACCTCCAGGGATCCTTGTCTCAGTATGATGTATAGATTTTCATGTTCTTACAACTGTTATCTCAAACAATGAGATTAGCTGCTTCCGATCTAGAATCCTTTGCTTTTCCCTTATCTCTTTCAAGTCAATGTTGCTTGCAATGTTGATACAATACCCATATTTAGTTTGCTATGTCAAGAGTTGAGATACACAGAAATTATACAATTTCATGAAAAAAAATAGAAACATAAAAGTTTGAGGCTTCCTTTCAGGTTACTGAGTTTCCATTTAGGTTATTTTTTTTCACTTAAGGTTTAGTACTAAAATTAAATTTTTACAAGTATCTAAGGACCACCTGGACAGCCCAGCCTGCCCATTTGCCTACATTAAATTATCTGGAAATCCTACTTAACAAGTAACTATTTTCTTTGTTTTATTCTTCTTAGAAAGGATTCATACTTGATTAAGATTACAGAAGTATAAGATATTTAGGATAATCGTTTAATAGTGCAGTGTAATTACAGTTAATGCATTGCATTTTATAGACCCAACAGCAAATGAAAATTAATGTGAAGTCTGTGCATATAAGGAAATACATTATGCCACATGACATGAAAACAACTTAAAAAAGAGGACATATGCTAGTACTGAGAATGAATAAATGAAGAAATAGGAATTATGTATTTAGACTACTCATTCTCACATCATGTGCAATCTCAGCAGCCTACAGCCTCCATGCAAATTATGCAAATAAAATGATTGCCTTTTGATTCACCGAGGAAAATTCAGACATGCTCTACCTGTGTAATAAACCTTCTTCAGTGTTACTAGTCCTTGCATTTACCCAAAGCTTTTGCCTAAAGTTTGCAATGTAGTGTATCATTTGTCTGCTATTTTAGTTTGTATAGAAAAGTAAAGGGGTGGTTGTGCAGAAGGCTTGCACCCACCTGGTGCAGAAATACTGCTTTTGATGCATGCTGGTGGTATTATAGTGATTTAGGTGCTTGGTCAGTTATGACTGAGTAGTTAGTTTGTGAAGCACTGTGAGGTAACAGAAATAAAAGTACAGCAGTTCAAAGGAAATATAAAGAAAAGTAAAAAAAAAACAAGTGTGTGTGTGTGTGTGTGTGTGTGTGTGTGTGTATGCATGCATGTGTGTGTGTGTGTGTGTGTGTGTGTGTGTGTGTGTGTGTGTGTGTGTGTGTGTGTGTGTGTGTGTGCGTGTTTGCATGCGTGCCTGTGTGTGTCTACGTGTGTGTGTGTGTGTGTGTGTGTGCGTGTGTGTATCTGTGCATGTGTGTGTGTGTGTGTGTGTGTGTGTCTGTGTGCGTATCTGTGCATGTGTGTGTGTGTGTGCGTGTGTGTGTGCGTGCATGCATCTGTGTATGTGTGTGTGTGTGTGTGTGTGTGTGTGTGTGTGTGTGTGTGTGTGTGTGTGTGTGTGTGTGTGTGTGTGTGTGTGTGTGTGGATGGTGATGGAGCATCTATGCTGGTGAGTGGATGAACATGCCCATGATTATGACCATGGTGGGGACTTGTTTCCTGATGGGTGGATATGTGTGCATGTGTTTCTGTGTCTGTGAGATGGAGTGTCTATAATAGTGATTGGCTGAAACTGCCTCTGACTATGACTGTCTGAAGGGGGATTGCTCACTGATGGATGTGTGTCTGTGTGTGTGTGTGTGTGTGTGTGTGTGTGTGTGTGTGTGTGTGTGTGTGTGTGTGTGTGTGTGTGTGTGTGTGTGTGTAGGGGGGTGCGTTTGCCAAAAAGAATACTACTGCCATCAGGTGTCATGGCACTAGTATTAACTAAACTGTGATTTAGAGACATACTAATGGGCTGATAATTGAGGCCTTTCTTACAGCAGCCCTAGATCTCTTTGAATCACATGTTCTCACTGTTGTGGGAGTTGAGCTACCTTTGGGTGTTGAGATTCTTTTTGAATCACAAGGCTGGTCTCACTCTTATAGAATATCAACTTGGAAAATGTACAGTGCAAACAGCACAATGCTGTTTCTTATAGCACAGGTTAACAACAGGCCTGAAGTAAACATTATTAAAGAATCGAGACTGGATTCTCCTCAATGTGCCAGGCCATGAAAATAACAAAAAAATTGTTATAATTGAATAAATCAAACATACACTTCAAGTCACTCAGTCAAACATACTGACTGTATATAAATGAAATATTGGCATTTCATTTCAGTGATAAAGATTCTGTTAAGCAAAATGCTATCTTACTACTTTACACTGGATTTCCCCAAAATATTGAACATTCTGCCCTGAATTTATGTATCCTTTGTTGATCAGGTAATTTTCATTAGGTGAGTTGCTTCTTTTTATGGGAGACTTGAGGAGGTATTAATACTATTGGGGGAAATTCTCTTAGGTCATCGGGGAACCTTGCCTACTTTTTTTGATAGGTGCTTTTGGATCTTTTACATTAACCTCAGCTACCAGCAACTCAGCCAGATGGCGCCTCAGTTTAATGCCTCATTTGAAGGAAGACCCACTCAGGAGTACAGCAGCTCCCTTGTGCTGTATTGCAGTGTCAGCAATCTATCCACCTGCTGTGGGAATATAACCTACAGTGTTCTACATTAAAGACACGTGTGCTACCTGTTGTACACTGATAGTGCTAAAAATGCACAAACAATCATGCTGATTAGCTCAAAAAAGGACATTCCTCTAAATTTAGTTGTTTATGCGGGGGATTAAGTACCCACTCCCTCCCAAGAAGTACATCTGAGACCTCATACTGTTGTAGCACTTCCAGAAAGACAACATATATGTTTATATGTTATTTCTCCAGATCCATAAAATAAAGGTGTGCAGTACTGGAAAACTTTCATAATTCCTCCAACTTTACTTATTTTATTTATTTATTTTATTTTACATTTGTTGACTGGGATAATCCTACTGGATATATGCCCATTTTCAGCAGAGCCCCGGGGAGAAAAGCTCCAGTTACAGAATATAAAGATTAAACAAAAGTTCAAATATATAGTAAAATATCACACAAAGAGTCAAGCATATTTACATGTTGGTTTAGTGATACCCCCAACAGGGACTCATGAGTTACACAGTTTTTCAAATTAAACAAAATCATCAGGTTGCAACAAACAGTTTTGAGGAATAAATGCTGACAATACTATCTAGGTAGGTTAATAATTTTGTAGCTTAATCATGGTTGGTACAGGGTTGGTATTCTGCATAATGGCAAAGAACTGATCCGCTGTTCCTTGAACAGGACAGAGTCTGCATTGCTCCTTCTGACTTTCAGGGTTTGCTTTTGGATGACATTTCCTTTCCAGTACCTTGACATAAGGGTTTCCTGTCATAGGCTGAAAAATGTGACCATTATATAAAATATACTCCTCCTCATCCTGTCCCCCTTTTGAAGACAAGGACCACTTCACAGGTTGCCAGTCTGGAGGCACTGTTCAGGTCTTTCATCTGTATTGAAAGGCATGTTAGCCATCACACCCCAAAAATGTCCAAAGCCTTCAGCATTCCCAGACATATCTTATGCACTCCCACAACACCACTACATGGTAGCAGTTTAATTGCCATAGTAACCACATCTGCAGAAATGGATTTACTTTTTTCTTACCCGAGTAAGCTCACTGGACATAACCGCCCCTTTTCAGTGGTTAGCCATTTTCTGCCTGGTTAAGTGGCTTACTAAATGTCACACAGTAGGAAATGGAGAATGAGGGAATGAAACCCAAGACTAAAAGAAGCAGTTGATATCCTTAATCATCTATGCTGACTACCAGACAATCTAGTGCCACTCCTCAAAGTAAGATGTTTCCTCAGATTAAGACATACCCATGGATTCAGGAGTTCTTCAAAGTGTTACTTTTATGTTTTGACATTGACTGCAGCTGATGTCAGCATTTCTACCACCTTATTTGGAACAGCCTGAGCAATGTTTCCCCAGATGTAAGTCACTGGATCATTTACCAGATCCATTTTGAGACCATCTGCAAGTCATTTTCACTGCCCCTGCCAAACCCATCCTACAACTGAGTCCTCCCTTTACTGACTATAACAGGTGCTGCCTTTCTAGCTTCTAATTACTTATCAGTCAGATCTGGGGACTCTCCTGATAGCATTAAATGGATTGATTTTCCCCTTACAGCTGGTGTCCACCATTACATCACAGATTTTCCTGAAATGAAAGGTACAAACTACCCTTTTCCCACAACTCCTTGCTGCTGTCCCTGTTATTAAGTTCCTGATTAGGATCCAGTCAGCCTCTTCCTCCCTCATCCTCCCAAGATATATGGTTGAAGGTCATCTGGAGGTGAGAGTTTAACTTATTCCATTATTTCGTTTTGTTGTTGAACATGAAAAAACAAATCTTTATTACATATTCTAGCAATTTACATTCTTTGTCATCCTCATGCATGGCACACCATATCTCTCCCAACAATGGTCAGTTATGTGCATTAACATATCTCTCCCATCGATGGTCAGTTATATGCACATTAACTTTCTACAAATGTATCACTTTTTGCCTGACCCCAAACCAAAGAGTGCATTGCAATGTCATCTAGCTTCAGTTCACTGACGGCTGGAGACTTCAAAGCAAACGGTGACAGGAAGCATCTGAATGGGGTGGGGATAAGTACAGTAGGCTCATGTTAACTAAAATGGGGTGGGGCTGTATTATAATAGAGTCAATATTGAACACGTTTACCATTTTACATAAATAACTGGTTGTACACTATTGCACATTCCATATAGTCTACCATCCCATACCATGTTATTTGGAAGCTGCACAGTTACAGAAAGGAAGGAGCTGCAAAGAGTGGTGAGGGTTGCAGAGAAGGTAACGGGTACCAGTCTTCCATCGATAAGGAAGGCACTACAGAGAGTGGCGAGAGTCACAGAGAAGGTAACGGGTACCAGTCTTCCCATCGAAGGGGAAGGCACTACAGAGAGTGGTGAGGTCACAGAGAGAGAAGCTGGTAAGCTCCTCCATCAATAAGGAAGGCAGGAAGGCAGTACAGAGAGTCACAGAGAAGGTAACGGGTACCAGTCTCTTCCATATATAACATCAATAAGGAAGGCACTACAGAGAGTGCTGGAGGTCAGAGAGAGAAGGTAACACTTACCAGTCTTCCATCATCAATTAAGGAAGGCACTACAGAGAGTGGGTGAGGGTCAGAGAGAAAGGTGTAACGGGTACCCCTCCATCAATCAGAGAAGGTAACAGGTTCCAGTCTTCCATCGATACAATGACTTTATTCTGCAAGAAGCATCTGAAAGGCCACAAAATAATACAGGACAACATAAATCCTACGCATGGACTGTTTAAACATCTGGCATTTTGCAGGACATATCGCAGCATCTGCTGCAAGACTACAAGATTCAGTAACAGTTTCTACCCTACAGTGATTAAACTTCTGACTCTGGCACTTGTCCCAGGGGTCTGGACACATAATAAGTCATTTTTTATTGATTTGTGCAATATATATTTACATATATTGCAAGTAAGTGCAATATTTATTTATTATATCCATAGTCAGTGTTATTTAACTCACCCAAGTGCAATATTAGACAAGTAACTTAGGCACTGTTCAAACTGTAGTGTGTTTTGTATTAATTTAAATAGGGTAGTTAATTTAACACAGGGGAGGGTATTATTTTCGTATATGAGTAAATGTCTCTGCTCTTTCTTGCGTGCATTGGGAGTAGTATTGTATTTGTTAGTTATGTTTATTCCTCTACTTGTATGTGTTGTTTCACTTTTCTTCATAATCTCAAGAACTGAACCTTAACCTATACAACTTCTTACAGCTAATCAACTCCATTACTTGACCCTCCCTGAACTATTCTTCCAGTAGTACCCTTGACTGGATTCTAGTCTCACACCCTCATCATATCTCTGACAGTGGTACCCCACCCAAATCCCTTAGTGATCACCTTCCCTCCTTTGCTCATCGCCTCCCGTCCTGCCTGCAACTATCTCACACTTAGATCTTCACACGCTCCCTAAAGAATTTCTGCCCTGAACCATTCTGCCACTCTAAAACACCTAAACTGGAGCCCACTAAAAACCTTCTCCATAGATGATGCTGTTAACAATTTCAGTACAACATTCTTAAACCTAATAAATACCTTTGCACCCTCTGGAACCAAAAGAATTAAAAGTAACACTGCCCCATGGATAACCAAAGAAACCATAACCTTCATGTACCAAAGAGACAAAGCCTGGAAGCACTACCAGAAAAATAAAACTCCCTCCTCGCTGAATGATATTAAACTACTTTGTAACAAAGTAAAAAAAACTTATTGTGTCCAACCGTAAATCCTATATCTTCATACTCCAAAACAACCACAAGACAAACCCTAAAAGATTCTGGAAGGGTATCACCACTCTCCTCAGTCCTGGCAAAAAAGACAATCCCTGTCCTGATCCAAATGCCTCCAACCTAGCCTTAGCTACCCAGTTTAATTCCTTCTTCACTCCCCCATCTCAGTCAAACCCATCCCCACATCTATCATAAAAAACTCCTTTTAAACCTGAAACCTTGCTCTAATGCTCCTGATGACCTTCTTTCCTACTTTATATAAATAGCTTCCAAAACCATCACTTTCTCTATCTCTATTTTAATAAACCATTCATTCCAAGAAAACTATGCACTGCAACTCTGGAAAAAATGCCTTTATCATTCCAATTCATTAAAGGGGCAACAACAACAATATTCCCAACTTCCGTCCTATTGCCATCTTATCCCCCATCTCTAAAATACTAGAAAAATGCATTTACCTACAACTTTTACCCTACCTCATAGATAACCATCTGCTTACCCCATACGACATAGTTTCAGACCTGGCCACATTACTACCACTGCTCTCCTCTCCTTCCTTGAAATTGTCAACAAAGCCCGCAACTCTGGCTGTCTAGTGTCTACCCTCCTCTCACAACCTTCTTCTATCCAAACTCTCTAATCTTAACCTATCTGTCTCCTCTCTCAACTGGTTCACTAGTTACCTCTCTGACAGACAACAGGCTGTCAAATGGAAGAAAACCACCTCCTCCCTCCTCAAGACTCCCACAGGTGTACCGCAGGGTTCTATATTAGGTCCCTTACTGTTCAACATTTTCATTAATGACTTCCATCAATCCATCCCTAATGCTAAACTAATCCAATATGCAGACAATTCTACAATCATCTGTTCTGCCACCTCCATTTCCTCACTCATAAAACTAACCCAAGAGGCCTCCTCTTCCACTGAGCACTGATGTTAGATAACCATCTCACACTCAATGCAACAAAAACTAAACTTAAGTTATTTACTGTCTCTAAAAACATTACTATAGACAACAATCTTTCTCTATTACCAGCCAAAACAACACCCCACTCAAGATAGTACTCAATGCCAAACTTTTAGGTGTCGTCATTGATGAACAGTTTAAGTTTGATATACACATACAAAACAATATAAGAAAACTCACCAGAAACTTGGTATGTTATACTGCCACAATCGCTATCTCACTCCCTCCACTAAGTTTGTTCTCTCTACCTTATTCCTTCTCTCCTATATGGTGCCCCACTTCTCACTAACCTACAAGTTTCCCTAAAGATAAAACTGTCTTCCTGCTACAATAAAATTTCCAAGTTTGCTACAGGCTACAAATCCTCTATCCACCACTGTAATGCCCTTCACAAACTAAATTGGCTAGAGCTCCCCAATTATCTTACCTATACTCAACTCACTCATGCTCACAAACTTATCTTACGTCCATCTCTCTCTGTCCCTCTCTTGCCTCTTCTCTCAAAATGAATCTACCAGATAGACTCCACAGATCCAATAACCATAATCTGATTGAACTTCACAGCCCACCACGCAAACAACTACTATCCTTCCCTGTAGCGCGACTTTGGAATTCACTGCCACCTCTCATTTGCACCACCCACAGCCACTCTAACTTCAAAACCCTGCTCCATTCCCATCTCATATCCCTTTGGGAATGTTCCTGTTCTCACCACACATAACTCCCTTAGCATTATACTCTGTTTCCCACTCTTCCTCCCACTCTCTTCTCACTAACCTTCCTCAGCTCTTACCATCCTTACTTCCCTCCTCTCTACATCCAAATACCCTGCTTCTTCATACTACTCTCTCTCTTCTTACCTCAATCCCCCCATACCCCTGATATAACCCCCTTATGATGCCTTTGCAAACCTCCATCATGTCTACTGTTATATTCCTGCTGTACAAACACATTTTACATATGTACTAACAATCTTCTAACTTTAAAATGTTCTTTTAAAATTTTCTGTAAATGTATCTCAATACTGTATTGCTATTTTGCTATGGATTTCTCTAAAGTGTATAAGGTCTTACATCGTATAATGTCTTAAGTCTAAAAATGTCTGAATTTTACTACTGTATTACTCATTTGCTATTGATTTTTTCAAAATTGTATAATTTCTTATGGAGGTTTTCTCCCCAGGACTCCATTGAAAACAGGCTCTTCTCAGCCCAGTGGACTATCCCGGCAAACAAACTGTAAAATAAAATAAAACAAATAAAATGCATGACATGTCATTTATGCTGCACGTGTGTAGTTCTAAATGACAAAAGTTTACGCTGACTTTGACTTCGACTTTGATTACTGCTCTTCTTCATATGCCAGTGCCTGCTTCACCCAAACACACATTAATCCTGGAAAGTTATAATTACAACACCATGCATAAAGGACAATCGTTTCAACCACAGAGAGACTCCATCGTCATTGCCTACCCAAAGTATCTGGTTTGGTCTTGCCAGGATTATACTAGTACTACTACTAAATAGTAATGTATTTTTGAGCATGGAAACAATAACATCTGGCATTACATCTTGTTCCACCCAAACAAACATTAGTTTTGAAAGATAAACCAAACCGAACAAGTCCAACAAATCCAATGGCCCAAAGGTATACACAAGAAAGTTTATGTTGCACAAAGAATTTAATGAAGCGCTTTTCATCACTGTTGATACAGTAACTTCATCAGATCAAGTAAAAAACTTCAAAACATGTTTAAATAACAAATTTAAATAACATCACATATTTGAAACTTCCTATCAACAACCAAGGCTGTATTAACACATGTTTTTAAAGGAAAACAACTAACATATTTATGCAATTTAAATACACTTAACTTTTCAGTAAAATATAAGTATGTAACAAAGCCTGAATGTTCTATGCACTTACAAGAAAATAAAAAGTGTTAAAAACTAAGAGGCATCATCTGTTTAAGCTTTTTAACTTGAGCAGACAGGTGATGTTACATGCTTCATTGAGACCTGGACTAGAAAAAGCATTCAGTCTCAGCTGCCAGGCTAATTCACGTTCCTCTAAAAGCAAATTAAATGGGCCACCCCTAACATCTACCTGGACTTGGTCTATTGCCTTGAACATGAACTTGTGTCCCCCACTCGAATGTGAATGTTTAGCAAGAGAATTGTCACTTATGTTAGTATCAATTGCATGGATGTGTTCATACACTCTGTCACGGAGCCTACGCTCCGTTTTTTTTCAACGTAGAAAGCTGTGGAGGATGAACACTTGGCAATATATATAACAAACTTGGATTTACAATTAAGTTTGTATTTTAATTCAAACTTCCCCTCATTAATTGTAAATGTCTTAATTAACTCAATAAATTTACACAAACTGTACATACCACATGCAAACATCCCTGCATGTCTGTTCACATTCGTTAGTTCGTGCCTTTCTAATAAATTTTTGAGTTTAAGACCTCTTCTAAACACGAATTTGGGGACACCTCCTAATTTTACAGCTAAAAATTTGTCATTGCTGATAAATTCCCAGCTTTTATATAATATAAATCTAACTTTATCACTGTCCTTACAATATGTAATTATAAAACTAGTTTTGTAGTTAGTCATCATGGTAGAATTAGTCGAAGTCAACTCCTGGGTGAAACACCCAGGGTTAGAACTAGTAGCTATTTGTTCAGTTTTAATGGTCACCCCTGAATCACTCAATATGGGCTTAATTAACCCATTATGCCTTTTATATTGCACTTCATCAACTAGTGGGTCAATCAAGTTGATTGTATATCCCCGATGTCGAAATATATTACTCAGTAACTCACACTCATCAATAAAATCAGCCCCCAAGGAGACTATTTTAGCTGCTCTAATAAGCTGACCCTTGACAATTGAGCGTTTTTGTGTAAAAGGGTGGCTACTTGTAAAGTGGAGAAATGAGTTACAGGCATTGTCCTTTCTGAAAATATTGGACACATATCTATTGTTCACTACATCCTTAGTTAACCTAATGTCAAGGTAGTCAATAGAGTCACAATTAAAATTAAACATAAAGTCAAGAAACTCAGTCGTGTGATTTAAATAATCAACAAAGTTTTGTGCCTGTATTCCATCACCTTTGAAGAGGATAAAAATATCGTCCAAAAACGAGTATAATATACAAGTTTGGACATCTGATGGGGGCTGTTAAGAATAAATTTTCTTTCCCAATGTGCCATTACTAAATTGGCCAAGCTGGCCCCACATGGTGAACCCATGGCCACTCCCCTCTTCTGGAGATAGAAATCCTTATTAAAAGTAAAGAAGTTATTACTAAGAATTAAGTCAAGTAAAACTTCTATCAGGTATATCTCATGGGCTGGTGCCCCCTTAGCTTTAAGCATCATGCTCACCCATTCAACACCTTCCAGATGAGGGATCGATGTATAAAGATCTTTAACATCAATGGTTAAAAGGTTATTGTCACAGTGGAACTTGAGGTCGTTGATCTTTTTCAGGAAAGTCCAGGAGTCTTTACAGACCTGGAGTTCAGACACCAAGTATCTCTGCAAAATTGTGTCCACTACCTTTGCACAAGGATATGTAATAGAACCCCTTCCATCTATCAGAGGTCTCATGGGGGGATTTTCCAAGTCCTTGTGCACCTTGGGGATACCAAACATAACAGGAATTTCTGGCCACGGGGTTGTCATGTAATTATACATGTTGATGTCAATTTTTGCCTCAATAAATAAGTCGTTGAGGTAACATGACCTGTCTGGTCAAGTTAAAAAGCTTAAACAGATGATGCCTCTTAGTTTTTAACACTTTTTATTTTCTTGTAAGTGTATAGAACATTCAGGCTTTGTTACATACTTATATTTTACTGAAAAGTTAACTCGATTTAAATTGCATAAATATGTTAGTTGTTTTCCTTTAAAAACGTGTTAAGACAGTCCTGGTTGTTGATAGGAAGTTTCAAATATGTGATGTTATTTAAATTTGTTATTTAAACATATTTTGAAGTTTTTTACTTGATCTGATGAAGTAACTGTATCAACAGTAAAGAAAAGTGCTTCATTAAATTCTTTGTGCAACATAAACTTTCTTGTGTATACCTTTGGGCCATTGGATTTGTTGGACTTGGGACTTGTTCAGTTTGGTTTATCTTTGTTTGGAGAATCTACACCAGTTTGTTTCAGTGTATTAGTTTTAAAAGGACAGAGCTGCAATAGTAAACAGTGAATGCCTGAGCCTTGACCAAAGTTTCCCTCATCAGTATGAATACCACCTTCAGTCTCCTCTCAAAAGAAGCAGCTAACCTAGTCGGACTAACCTGGTCAAAAAAGTGTGAAAGTAAGTAAGTAAATAAATAAAAGGATGGAATTATAATATGGTCTTTGATTATCAGGATTTACCTAAATTAAGAAGTCTGGCCTCAAATTAGAGATATAGAAAGAAACATGTACATTAAATAAACATGCCCAGGGATTCAATAAACTACATGTAGGCTTAGCATCAAGCCTACACAGAGTTTAATTGTTTCGTGATGAACAGCAGTGCTAGTTGTTTATGCAGGCTTTGCATAGTACTTAAATGTAAACAAGTGCAGTTTTGTGGCCAACATCAGTGTTGCTGGCCAGAAAACTGTATTAGGCAGCACACACACCTGCAGACATGTACATCTGTTTATCTACAGGCAAACTAGTCCCATGGAATTGTGCTGAAAGCCACAATGACCACTAGGGTTTTTAATAAAGCAATCTATACAGTATCAAAACATTACATGAAAGTGTATACAGTGCAGAGTAGTGTGCAAACCTTTCAGGCATACTGAATAAAAGTTTTGCAACAAGGGTACATAGAGTGCATTATAAGTAATTATTCAGAGGAAGTGTATGTTTTGAAAATTAACAAGCAGATGAATTGTAGGGATGAAAACAGGGGAAGAGGACATGTGAAACATGGAAATGCACAGCAGATGAGGGCATGTCAATGTAAGTGTACCACAAAGAAAAAGCACTTGTAACATGAGCAGTAGTGACATATGTACATAATACATTATGTACTGCTGTGTACAACCTCTGTGTGGGTATCGTCATATAATCACTCAGTTATTGTATATTATGTGACTGTCACACAAGGTGACATATCAGTGGTGTGGGTACACACAAGGTGACATATCAGTGGTGTGGGTACAGTCATATCATCACTCACTTATTGTATATTATGTGACTGTCACACAAGGTGACATAGTGGTGTGGGTAAGTCATATCAACCATCAGTTATTGTATATTATGTGACTGTCACACAAGGTCACATATCATTGGTGTGGGTATAGTCATATCATCACTCAGTTATTGTATATTATGTAACTGTCACACAAGGTGACATATCAATGGTGTGGGTATAGTCATATCATCACTCAGTTTTTTTATTTATTATTTTATTTACATTTGTTTACCGGGAAATTCCGACTGGACGCAGGTCCTTTTTCAGCGGATGCCCAGGGAGAAAAGCTCCACATCATGTACATGATAAATAGAGATACAAAGTTGCAGCAATAGTAAACAACATTACAGGTTGTTGGCTTTAATACAATAACAAGATAGTGATTATCAACAGTATATACAGTAAATGTTGCAAGTTGAGATAGTTTCTTGTCATTTATAATATTAGTAACAAAGTTGTCAAACAAGATTTTAAAGTATATAAAGACAACTAGCTAATTCTGACTGTGGTTAGTAGTGGTGGTAGTATGGTTGGGTTAAGAGTCTAGGTGGGGGGTAAGGGGGGGTGTTAGTCTGGATTAGAACAAGGACAAAGCCAGTGCAAATTTAAGTGGAATTTGAGCGCAGTCTTGAAAAGGCTGCTGGAAGATCGAGTAGTTATAGAGGGTGGAAGATTGTTCCAATGTTTAGATATGCTACATGAAAATATGGCTTCTCCTGCTAAGTTTTTGGGATGATAACAGTGAGTTTATTTTTGTTGCTTGATCATAGGGGCCTAGTGGAGTGATAGGGTTGGAGAAGGGTTTGAAGGGAAGGGATATTAAGGGAATGGTTAATACGTTTATGACCGAGGGTGAGTTGATTAAATTGAAGGAATTGTGGGAGTTCTAGCCAGTTTAGTTCTTTAAGGGAGATACAGTGATGGCTGCGGTAATAGGTTCCAGTGGCAAATTTAGCAATTTTGTTGTAACAAGCATGCAGCTTGTGTAGGTCTGTCTGTCTAAGGGTGGTAAGTATGGGGGATGCATAGAGTAGGGTGGAGATTAGCTGGGAATTGGCTATGGAGATTCTAGCCACCTTTGTTAGGAATTGGCAGTTTCGATGTAATGCACCAAGTTTCTTTTGAGCTTTTTTTTATTGTGAGAGATATGTGGGTGTCAAATCTAAGTTTGTTGTCTATTTACACACCTAGTAATTTTGTGTGTTCTGATGGAGAGATGATGGTATTGTCTTTGGCGAGAATGTTTAAGTGGGGGGTGTTTTGGGTGGCTTAGGAAGGTTGGAACAGGAGAAATTTTGTCTTACTTGGATAGAGTAGGAGATGAGCATTGGATAGCCAGCTTTCTACAGAAGAGAATGATTCATGTGTGATTTGTTGTAGTTCTGGTAGAGTGGGGGCAGAGCAGATGAGAGTAGAGTCATCTGCGTACTGTATAAGAGATGCTTGTGTGGTGGCAGTATGTAGGTTGTTAGTGAAAATTGAGAATAGCAGAGGGCCAAGGATAGACCCTTGGGGAACTCTGAGAGTAACTGGGAGACGAGGTGATAGATTATCATCCCAGATTACTGATTGCTGGTGTCTGTGTAGATAGCTGTGGAACCAGTTGCAGGCTGATTGTGAGAATTAGAGGTTGGGGAGAGTTGGGAGTAGTAGCTCATGAGATACCATGTCAAAGGCCTTTGAGAGATCTAGAAATATGGCAGTAGAGAAGAGGCGGTTGTTTTTGTGATGAAGTATAGTGTTGGTGAAGGAGAGCAGAGCGGAGGTAGTGCTGTGATATGGCCTGAAACCATGTTGGGTTTTGGAGAAGAGATTATTAGTTAGGAGATAGTTGGAGACCTGGGTGTTGATATATTTTTCAAGTATCTTGGAGAGAAGGGAGATGATAGCAATGGGACAGTAATTGGAGAGGTCAGTGGAAGGTGTGCCTTTGTGGAGGGGAATGATGCTGGATATTTTCCATATCGAGGGAACATAGCCTTCTGTTATGCAATGGTTGATTAGAATTGAAATTGGGTAGTCTAGTGTATCAGCTGCAGTTTTCAAGTATTCAGCGGAAAGGTTGTCTACTGCGAGTTTGGTGGGTTTAAGTTTTAACAATAGTCTTTTTATGTTGGAGGTAGGTACTGAGGTGAAGAAGAAAAGAGGAGTTGGGGGTTTAGGGTTAGGAGTTGGGGGGGCTGTTGTAGGGAAGTGTTGTTTGTTTAGAGATGTTATAGTTTCAGTGAAGTATTTGTTGAAGGATTCAGCAATACTGCTGGAGGAGAGAGGAATGGACAGCTGTGGGGTATCAACCTTCCCTGGGTGGAGGATAGTGTTAATAGTAGACCAGAATTGCTAAGGGTTGTAGTTGGTAGAGTTTAGGGTGGATTTATAGTAGAGGGGTTTGTCTAATTTTATATGCTTTTTGGCTTTATTGCACAGTTCAAGGAATGATTGCTTATCTGAGTTATTTTTGTTAGTCGCCAGTGCTCCCAGGCCTTATCTCTGGATTTCATTAGGGTTCTGTTGGTCTTTTGTAACCATGGGGCATGCCTGGATCTGACTTTGGCATTTCTTACAGGAGCATGGGTGTTTAGGATGGAGAAGAATGTACTGTTGAAGAAGTAGACAGCCTCATGAAGGTTGAGGTATTTTAGTGGTAACCAGTTAATTTTTTGCAGGGAGGAGATGAAGGAGTTGGGGTTAAAGTTGGACTTGTTCCGTGTTTGCCTGTGGATAATGGGCTTCAGACTGCTTGTGTGATACCGAAATAGGAAAGTGGGGGAGTGGTCACTAAGACTGTCAGGTAAGCAGCCCGCTAGGTATAAGTGAGGGGCTTTGTTGACTATGATCCAGTCAAGTAAAGCAAGATTGTTAGGGTTTTTGTTGATTCAGGTAGGAGATTGGATGAGTTGAGTGAACCCATGGAGATTAAGGTGAATGGTTGAGAGATTGTTATTACAGGATAGCCATTTGATGTAAAAGTCACCGAGAATTATGTTTTCCTGGGATAGAGATAGGATAGCTCAGCTCAGGAGATTTTCTAGGGGTGTAATATTTTGCCCTGATGGGAAATAGCATCCTATGATATTGATTGTTTTGTTTGGGTTTAATTTGAGATTGGCATAAAGGATTTCTTCATTGCTGTGGTGAGGGGCAGATGAGTTCAAGAGTTGAATATTGAGGTGATGTTTAAATATCAATGCTACACCACCTCCCTTTTTTGGACAATCTGTCTATGCAAAGGATGTTATATTCAGGTGGAAGTATTTCCTCACTTTTCATGTGAGGTTTGAGCCAGGTTTCAGTTAGGAAGAGAATATCTGGGGAATATATGATTATAATGGCATGTAGTTCTTGGATATTATTGCATAAGCTTCTGATGTTTAGGGACATTATAAGTAGGTCTGTTGCTTTTTTGTTGGCTAGAAGTTGAGATGGGGGGGGGTTGCTTGGACTAGGGTTTGTGGTTGAGTTGGATTTGGAAGGAATAGGGATTGGATGGAAGTCTCCAGTGAGGGCTAGTTTATAGAGGGAGTTTAGGATATGTTTTATAATAATAGTAAATGGCTTATGGTATCTTAGGGATATTTTATTTTTGAGTGTGTTAGGTGTTCGGTAATGGAGTGTGTGTATTGGGAGGATGTTTTTGGTGGCAAGGATTGTGTAGCTATAGTGTAAATGTTTGAGGGAGGGTGCTGAGAGAGTCATATGTGACAGTCACATAATATACAATAAATGAGTGATGCTAAGACTATACCCACACCACTGGTATGTCACCTTGTGTGACAGTTACATAATATACAATAACTGACTGAAGATATGACTATATTGTGTATTATGTGACTGTCACACAAGGTGACATATCAGTGGTGTGGGTACAGTCATATCATCATTCAGTTATTGTATATTATGTGAGGGTCACACAAGGTGACATATTAGTGGTGTGTGTCTAGTCATATCATCACTCAGTTATTGTATATTTTGTGACTGTCATACAATGTCACATAGTGGTATGGGTATAGTCATATCATCACTCAGTTATTGTATATTATGTGACTGTCAGACAAGGTCACATATCAGTGGGGTGGGTATAGTCATATCATCACTTAGTTATTGTATATTATGTGACTGTCACACAATGTCACATATCAGTGGTGTGGGTATAGTCATGTCATCACTCAGTTATTGTATATTATGTGACAGTCACAAAAGGTTCATAGATTCATAGGTTCATAGGTTTATACTAGGCTATCTGCCCTAAGGCATTTATAATTTTGTGGCTTCACCCTTATATGAAAAATACTGTGCCCATTGGTTTGTTGTGCCTCTGTCCAGCAGTGACACAGAGATGATTCATCCACAGGTCTAGATTTCTCTTGAACAGAGTCAGTGAGGTGCTCTGCCTCACATATTTTATTCCACAGCATAGGCGTCTGAGTGATAAATCTATCCCTCATGTCCTATTTATATCCGTGCTAAGGTTTTCTAGTGGTTGGTGAGGTGGAGCATGTCCATTAATTCCGGGTTGGACATGGCCTTGTATGTTAGGCACATGTCACATGTCGGGTGAGATACATCCTGAATGGGGCATTGTACTCGATCATTGGTCTGATAAGTTGAAGAGTACAGACAATGACCTCACTAGATCTGGATGTGAATCCTTCATGATCAGGTGGGCAATGTAGAAGTCTTTCTAACCACTTAACGTGAGTGTCAAAGAAAGGCCACTGTCAACCTGGGTCCCCAGGTCCCTGATAACATCTTCTGTGTAGTGGATTGCCATATATGGTAGCTTGGGGTTACCTTGTTTTTCCCGGGGTATGACTATACATTTTTGGTTTAACTTCAGGCCATGGCTCTGGCACCAGCTATCTGTTTCCGTGAGTCCTTTCTGAAGGATATCCATGTCGATGCATTTTCCACTATGGGCGCAGTTTGCAGTCGCCTGCAAACTTGTGTCAGCAAAAGTCTCCCATGTTGGCCTGTACTTCTCTGAAGTAGATGCCAAACAATAGAGACCAGACCGACGAGCCCTGACACCACTTGTGACCGGCAGTCTGACACAGCGCCAGCAACTCTAACCCTGTGGGTTCTGTCCTTAAGCCAGTTGCAACCCATCTTGTGACATATGGGTTTACATTTAAGCTGGTAAGTTTTCTACAATACCGAGTGGGGTATTGTGTAGCCTTGCAAGGTCAAGGTAGGCTGTATGGACTGCCTTTCTCATCAATGGCCTTGGTGACTGTTTGAAGAAGTCGACCAAGTTCAAGGCATGATCTTTCCTTGACAAAAGCAACCCATAGCTTTGCAGACTAGACTTGTTGGACCACAGTTGCCGTGCCACTCCTGATCCTGTGGTAAGGCTGAGATTAAACAGCTGCCTTATGTGCGGGTTTAATTCCTCATTTAGCTCGTGTAGCACACAGCTGTCACATATCAGTGGTGTGGGTACAGTCATATCATCATTCAGTTATTGTATATTATGTGACTGTCACACAAAGTCACGTATCAGTGGTATGGGTACAGTCATATCATCACTCAGTTATTGTATATTATGTGAATGTCACAGAATGTCACATATCAGTGGTGTGGGTATAGTCATAACATCACTCAGTTATATATTATGTGACTGTCACACAATGTCACATATCAGTGGTGTGGGTATAGTCACATCATCACTCAGTTATTGTATATTATATGACTGTCAGACAAGGTCACATATCAGTGGGGTGGGTATAGTCATATCATCACTCAGTTATTGTATATTATGTGACTGTCACACAAGGTGACATATCAGTGGTGTGGGTACGGTCATATTGTCACTCAGTTACTGTGTATTATGTGACTGTCACACAAGGTCACATATCAGTGGTGTGGGCATAGTCATATCATCACTCAGTTATTGTATATTATGTGACTTTCACACAAGGTGACATAGTGTTGTGAGTATAGTCATATCATCAGTCAGTTATTGTATATTATGTGACTGTCACACAAGGTCACATAGGGGTGTGGGTATAGTCATATCATCACTCAGGTATTGTATATTATGTGACTGTCGCACAAGGTGACATATCAGTGTTGTGGGTATAGTCATAACATCACTCAGATATTGTATAGTATGTGACTATCACACAATGTGACATATCAGTGGTGTGGGTATAGTCATATCATCACTCACTTATTGTATATTATGTGACTGTCACACAAGGTGACATATCAGTGGTGTGGGTACAGTCATATCATCATTCAGTTATTGTATATTATGTGACTGTCACACAAGGTGACATATCAGTGGTGTGGGTACAGTCATATCATCATTCAGTTATTGTATATTATGTGATTGTCACACAAGGTGACATATCAGTGGTGTGGGTATACTCATATCACCACTCATTTATTGTATATTATGTGACTGTCACAAAAGGTCACATATCAGTGGTGTGGGTACAGTCATATCATCACTCAGTTATTGTATATTATGTGACTGTCACACATGATGATATAGTGGTGTTGGTATGCTCATATCATCACTCAGTTATTGTATATTATATGACTGTCACACAAGGTCACTTAGTGGCATGGGTACAGTCATATCATCACTCAGTCATTGTATATTATATGACTGTCACACAAAGTCACATAGTGATGTGGGTACAGTCATATCATCACTCAGTTTTTGTATATTATGTGACTGTCACACAAGGTCACATATCAGTGGTGTGGGTGCAGTCTTATATGTTCATGGGTTCATAGGTAGTTACTAGGCTATCTGCTCAAAGGCATTTATAAGCCTAGCCAGAATGTGTTGGCTTTTGCTGCCCCTTAGATTAGTTCCCTGTGCCTCTGTCCAGCAGAGCCATTGAAGTGATCCCCAGGGTAAATTTTCTCTTTCCTATCCACTGATCAAAGTTTCTCTTGAATAGTGTTAGTGAGGAGCTCTGCCTAATTTAGATTGGAATCTTGTTCTAAAGCTTGCGAAGTCCCTGGGACAGGAATCTATCACTCCAGCACGTTCTATTTATTGTTGTGGTGAGGTTTAGATCCCTAGAGTGTGTGGCTCGAGGGGATATTGTTTTCTTTAGGTGGAGCATGTTCATTTATCCTGGGTTTGAAATGGCCTTGTATGTCAGGCAGAGATCACCTCTGAGTAGGCAGAATGCGACTGAGTGAATCTGGAGTTTCTTTTGTCGAGCTGCATAGGGCATCTGTTTGAGGCCAGTGATCCTCTTGGTGAGGTACTTCTGTGGTCTTTCCAGATGTTGCAGGTGTCTTGTAAGGTACATCCCAAATGGGGCATTTTACTCTATGATGGGTCTGATGAGTGATGAGTAGAGCAGCACAATGACCTCTTTTGATCTGGATGTGAACCCTTTTGTGATTAGGTGGGCCACATAGAAGTATTTACTAACCACTTTGGAAATGTGATTATCAAAGGAGTGATTACTATCTACTTGGGTCCCCAGATACCTGATTATGTCTTCCATATTTAGGGGACTACCACCTATGTGGTAGTTTGTGGGTACTTTGTTTTTTCCAAAGGGGATGACTATGCACTTTTTGGCATTTAGCTTGAGGCCATGATTTTGACAACAGGTATCTATCTCAGTGAGACCCTTTTGGAGGATGTCTGTGTCAGATGGAGAGTCAATTATAGCCCCTAGTTTGCAGTCGTCTGCGAACTTGGTCAACCATAGTCCTCCTGTGCTTGCCTGTATTTCTGAGAAGTATATGCCAAACAGGAGGTGTCCTAGGTCTGTGCCCTGGGGAACGCCATTTGTAACTGGCTTAGAGTCAGATATAGTTCCCACAACTCTCACCATGTGGGTTCTGTCCATGAACCAGTTGGCAACCCATCTTGTGACATAGGGGTTTATGTTCAGGCTGGTGAGCTTGTCTATAATACCACAATGGGGAATGGTGTCAAAGGCCTTTGTAAGGTCTAAGTAGGCTGTGTGTACCACCTTTCCCTCATTTATAGCCTTGGTAACTGTCTCAAAGAAGTACACCAGGTTCAGGAGGCATGATCTGCCTTTAACAAAGCCGAACTAGATAGGGTCCAGTGTTTGGAGGTTCCCAATGTCTCTGTTAATGAGTTCCATGGTGATGCACTCCATAACCTTGCAGACCAAGCTAGTCAGGCTTATTGGGCAATAGTTCCTGGGGTCTATTATGGCTCCACCTTTGTGGAGTGGAATAATTGTTGCTGTACACCACTCTATGGGTACATAGCCTGTGGAGAGGCTGAGTTTGAGCAGTGGGTTTAGGTGAGGGGTTAGTTTGTCTTTGAGCTCATATAGGAAGCAGCCTGGGACACCATCTGGTCCCATTGATGCTGTGTTTTTGGCTTTGGAGAGGAATGTTTTAACCTGAGTGTCTGTGATTTCAGGGGCTCTAAATTTTTCTGGTATGGTTATGGGCCATTTTGGGGGTGAGAGGGGGGTGAAGTTTACAATGAACCTGTCTGCAAGGATGTTGGCGATATTGGTTGGTTCAGTGTATTTTGTGCCATTCTGCACTAACTCCGAGCAGATCTGAGCATTGCCACTTAGATTCTTGACATAGGTAAATAATGCTTTGTTGTTATCTTTGGAGTCTTTGGCAATTTTTCTTTCATTTGCCTTGGATGATTTTATGCTGGATTGTAGTTTTTTGCTGATACTGATCAGGGATGTCTTCCCTTCTTGGGATTTTACTCTTTTCTGTACTAGTTTCCTCCTTCTATTGTATAGCTTGTCTATGGGAGGAGTCCACCAGACTGGTTTCCTTTTCTTGGAGGAGTGTGTCTTGATTTTGATTGGGATACCACAATCCATGCATTCTTGTAGCTGCCCATAGAATGCATTAGTAAAGGATTTTCCAGCTTGGAAAGCATTATCCTTTAGCATGGGGGCTTTGAAACTTTCCACCTCTGTCTTAAGTAACGTGAAGTTTGCTTTTGAAAAGTTTTTTGTGGTGGTTTCCTGGTCTGGGGGTTGGGGGTGATTTGAATATCCAAAGTGATTTGTTTATTGTCAGATCTAACCAGTGAGGGGGTGACCTCTGGTGTATAACACCGGTCGCCCATGTTGGTGATGACCAGGTCCAATATGTGTTCACCTCTGGTGGGTGTGTTGACCAGTTGATTCATGGTGTTTGAGTTTATAAATTCTAGCAAATGTTGGGCAAGGGAGTTAGTACTTGAATAGTTTTCCCAGTTAATGTTTGGGTAATCGCCCAATATTAGGGTGTTTGGTAGGACCTTTATGTTTTCAATTGTTTCCAGAAATGTGGACTAGGGGTCCTGGGACATGGTGGGTGATGTGTAGCAAGCTGCAATTTGAATTGCAGTTTTGCCCATTGTTAGTTGCACATGGATGATCTCTGAAGCATCATGCTGTGCCACTTACCTGGAGTTGTGGGTATTCTTGATGACTATGGATACGTCCCCGCCTTTTGTATTTCTGTCCGGGTTCTGTGGCCAAAATGTATGCTTTGAGTTGTAGCCTGGTAGTGCTGGTGTGCTCTCTGGAGCCTTAAACCAGATTTCTGTTACGGCTCATATATTGATTTTCTCCATACTGAGGAGTGCCTCGAGTGTGTGCATTTTGAGGTTTAGACTTCTGACACTGAGTAGCATTACCCTCAGTTTTTTGTTACTTGGGCTATTTATGGCAGTGGGTTTGTTTTTGAGCCTTGCTTAAAAAAGGCACTATGGGGGTGACAAAAGCCTTCGCCAGTATTCAAAAGCCTAAGGGTGACAGGTGCAAGCAATCTTTAGCAAAGCAGCATGTCATCCCAGGTGGACAGATACTGGATCCCCTTTGAATGACAATAGAAACTTAGCCAGTTGTTGAAATCGAGAATTTTTTCTTTATACCCTGGTATCATTATTGGTGAGGGCAGGATGCTACTCAGGGTCAAGGTCATACTGGCCTGGGTTACATGATCAGAGGCCTCTTCCATTTCTCTTTTCATGTAGTCCAGGGGAGGTACAGCTTAGACCATTCACACCAACATGGCCAATGACAGAGTCATATTTGTACTTGTTCTGGAGTGACCTGAGTGATTATGTTATGTGGCAGATCCTGGCACCTGACAGGCAGCTAACAGCAACCTTCTCCTTATTCAGCCTAGTGAGTGGGATGTCAGTGTGCCTGACTATAAAGTCACCTATTACTAGTATGTTGGGTATGTTATTTTGCCTTAAGGGCTGTGATTGCGTGGCACACTTCTTTTGTGAAGTATGTGTTTCATGGTTTGTGTTGGGGGGTGGAGGTTGCTTGGATGTCTGCTCTGGAGGTCTCTGTTGCTTTTGCAGATTTTTATTTAGAGCCTCCGAGTATGTTTTCATGTATTTATGTGTGTTTTTTGCCGGTGCTGGTTTAATGGGTCTGTGTGAGACTGGTGGTGTGATGCAAGTATTTCCCTTCTCCTCTTGACTGTCTGATCCAGTCTTGGGTTAAGAGAGCTTAGCCTGCAGTTTGGCTGTATAATTGCATCTCTCACATGAATTAGTGTTTGGTGGTAGGAGGAGAGGGTTGTCTGTGTACATGAGGCAGTTGTAACATTGCCTCAAAATGCCCAGATTCACCAATTGGACTGGAGAGTACACCTGAAACTGCCATTTGGACATGCCTGGATAGGTACAGTGAACTGTTTTACTGAATGGCTGGTAAGGTCAAATAAAGAGCCTTGTCCTTCTGTGCAGTATAGGAAGGTTTAGTGCTAGGGTTTATAAGTGCTTGCTATCAGTTTTGAGCAAGTGCCGGGCTGAGAAATGAATGGCTTGAGTGCTTAAGTTGAAAGTTTGTCTAGTTCCAAGGGACAAATTGAAGAGGAGACTTTGTGGAGCCGGGAATAGTTATACCCTAGCTAACAGGCACTGCCCGGCATGCAAAACTGGGCAAATGTGGTTTTTATAGCAGGGAAATGAAAGAGATAGAAATTAGCCCAAAATGGTCAATAAACTACTAATTTATGGGCTGAAACCACTCCTCCAGGGACAGATAGGCTGCTCAAAGCTCCCCTCTCTCACAAGTGAACAGAGAAACTTCCTTCTATTCAAGTAAGGTATGGGCAAACACAGAGATTTGCAACACAGCCCTGAATTCAGCACTAACCTGAAAACTGGATTGCTCTAGCTTAGAAAGGTGGAAAACAAGTATATTTTTTGAGGGTTTTTTTTTCAGAAAATAAAGCAGATACAATAAAAAAACACTTTAAATGCACAGAAAATTATCCTTATTTTTATATATCTCAGATCAGAGTTGTAGTCAATGCCCCTAGTAATAAAGTAGGAAGAAACACAGATACAGTAAAAGCAGATGAATAAAGTGCATTTTTTTGTTATATATAAAACAATAGAAAATGAACAAACTGATCTAAACAAGTTACCCAATTAACCAGAAAAAAAGCTCAAAACTGAGCCCTTTTCTAGCAGTCTTCAATCAGACAAGCTCTAACTGCACACTCCTGCCACTAGGGTGCAGAGGAACCTTCTCCAAAAAAGATGGCCTGGATCATTGCTCAAGTTATACAAACAAAGCTAGATTCAGCAGGCCTGAATCTGGTCTATGCTACAGCAACAAGGTGCACCAATTTCAGAAAGAAACAGTTCAAATAAGCAGGCACAATAAGCCTATGACCAGAAATTCCCAGCTCAGAAGGGAAGAATCCAGCCTCTGCTCCCACAAGAGTGCAGACCACAAACCTTCTTAATGTGGAATAACTGACCTGAAGCCCAAGTGCTTAAACCAGAACTAATACACTTTTTGAATAGCAAACACTGTGCCTTCAATCAGCAATTCCCAGCTTAGAAGGATGTAAGCTACCTGTTCTGCCACAACAGTGCAGACCACAAACTTTCTTAATGTAAAATAACCTGTATGAAGCCCAAGTGCTTAAACCAAAAGAATTAGAATAACAGTTACAATATAATCAGGCTACTATGAAGCAGTAATAAATGCAGCAGAATAAATAAAATTGAGTACTTTTAAGAAGAGGCAAAAGCAAAATAAAGTAGAAAGAAACACAAATAAAGTAAAAGCAGGTGAATAAAGAGCAATATATATTTTTTTAGTAAAGTGCAAGGAGAGAGGAAGGAAGAACCTAAGTGGGTTGGCCTTCTCAAATCTATTCTCTGTATTAAGTTTAGTGAACACTAGACTCAGAATATGATCTCACTGTACTCATTTAAGTGAGCAAATGAGATGGACCCAGGATGAGTGTTCAAATACAGACATACAGGAGGGGCGGGCTATTCCAGAGCCAGCAACACAAACACCAAGACAAAAACAGGTAGGGCGGGTGGGGAACTAACTGCAGAGAGACACACAGCACACTATTCAATGAAACAATTAGGTAACAGAAAAAATGAAATACAGCACTTTTAAAACTGCAAGTTTGTACTTAGAAGACTAAAATACAATACTGCAAGTTTGCACATCACTCAAGTTATTGTATATTATGTGACTGTCACAAAAGGTCACATATCAGTAGTGTGGGTAGAGTCATATTATCACTCAGTTATTGTATATTATATGACTGTCACACAAGGTGACATATCAGTGGTGTGGGTATAGTCATATCATCAGTCACGTATTGTATATTATGTGACTGTCACACAAGGTGACATATCAGTGGTGTGCGTATAGTCATATCACCACTCAGTTATTGTATATTATGTGACTGTCACACAAGGTCACATATCAGTGGTGTGGGTACAGTCATACCATCACTCAGTTATTGTATACTATGCGACTGTCACACAAGGTGACATACTGATGTGGGTATAGTCATATCATCAGTCACGTATTGTATATTATGTGACTGTCACACAAGGTGACATATCAGTGGTGTGGTTATAGTCATATCATCACTCAGTTATTGTATATTATGTGACTGTTACATGAGGTCACATATCAGTGGTGTGGGTACAGTCATACCATCACTCAGTTATTGTATATTATGTGACTGTCACACAAGGTCACATATCAGTGGTGTGGGTACAGTCATACCATCACTCAGTTATTGTATACTATGTGACTGTCACACAAGGTGACATACTGATGTGGGTATAGTCATATCATCACTCAGTTATTGTATATTATGTGACTGTTCACAAAGTGACATATCAGTGGTGTGGGTATAGTCATATCATCACTCAGTTATTGTATATGTGACTGTCACACAAGGTCATATAGCGGTGTGGGTACAGTCATATCATCACTCAGTTATTATATATTATGTGACTGTCACACAAGGTGACATACTGGTGTGGGTATAATCATATCATCACTCAGTTATTGTATATTATGTGACTGTCACACAGGGTGACATAGTGGTGTGGATATAGTCATATCATCACCCAGTTATTGTATATTATATGACTATCACAGAGGGTCACATAGTGGTGAGGGTGCAGTCATATCATCACTCGGTTATTGTATATTATGTGACTGTCACACAAGGTGATATATCAGTGGTGTGGGTATAGTCATATCATCACTCATTTACTGTATATTATGTGACTGTCACGCGGGGTGACATGTCAGTGGTGGGTATAGTCATATCATCATCCAGTTGTATATTACTTGCCTGTCACACAAGGTGACATATCAGTGGTGTGGGTATAGTCATATCATCACTAAGTTATTGTATATTATGTGACTGTTACACAAGGTGACATATCAGAGGTGTGGGTACAGTCATATCATCACTCAGTTATTTTATATTTTGTGACTGTCACACAAGGTGACATATCAGTGGCATGGGTATAGTCATATCATCCCTCAGTTATTGTATATAATGTGAGTGTCACACAAGGTGACATATCAGTGGTGTGAGTATAGTCATATCATCACTCAGTTATTGTATATTATGTGACTGTCACACAAGGTGACATATCAGTGGTGTGGGTATAATCATATCATCCCTCAGTTATTGTATATTATGTGATTGTCACACAAGGT
This sequence comes from Protopterus annectens, assembly GCF_019279795.1. Taxonomy (NCBI): domain Eukaryota; kingdom Metazoa; phylum Chordata; order Ceratodontiformes; family Protopteridae; genus Protopterus; species Protopterus annectens. The sequence continues at coordinate 1,540,382,581 of NC_056726.1, forward strand.
GTCATTTCAGTGGTGTGGGTATAGTCATATCATCACTCAGTTATTGTATATTATGTGACTGTCACACAATGTGACATAGTGGTGTGGGTATAGTCATATCATCACTCAGTTATTGTATATTATGTGGCTGTCACACAAGGTGACATATCAGTGGTGTGGGTAAAGTCATATAATCACTCAGTTATTGTATATTATGTGATTGTCACACAAGGTGCCATATCAGTGGTGTGGGTATAGTCATATCATCACTTAGTTATTGTATATTATGTGACTGTCACACAAGGTGACATAGTGGTATAGGTGCAGTCATATCATCACTCAGTTATTGTATATTATGTGACTGTCACACAAGGTGACATATCAGTGGAGAAGCAAACACGATCATGGACAATATCATAATAATGCTACCATTAAGCCCATGTGTTTGACATAACATATTTGATTGTGAGTGATTATAGATGGTCTGAAAGAACACACATACAACTGTCATGATTTGTCAGCAATCTATGAAGGGAATCAAGCCCACCTTCCTCAAAATGTAACATCTGCTGGAGTTGTTAGGTTGGACACTGTTACACATATATTTGAAATTACAAGCAATCCTGGCTAGTTCACAGCTGTGCATGCCATATATATGGCACAATCACACTTTCAGGAATTTAACCCATGCCATCAATGTTGTCATTCAGCTACGTATTTACTGTGTGTGTCATAGGAACACATATCACACCGACCCTGGAAATTACCGTCCCATCAGCTTGACAAGCCTGATCTGCAAGGCCATGGAGAGGATCATAATGGAACTCATAAATAAAGACATAGGGAACTTGCAGACTTTGGATCCAACCCAGTTTGGCTTTGTCAAAGGCAGATCATGCCTTTTAAACTTGGTTGACTTTTTTGAAACAGTCACCAAGGCCATTGATGAGGGAAAGGCAGTCCATACAGCCTACCTCGACCTGGCAAAGGCTTTCGACACAATACCCCACTCAGGTATCATTGAAAAACTCATCAGCTTAAATGTAAACCCATACATCACAAGATGGGTTGCAAACTGGCTAAGTGACAGAACCCACAGGGTCAGAGTTGCTGGCGCCATGTCAGACTCAAAGCCTGTCACAAGTGGTGTCCCACAGAGCTCAGTCCTGGGCCCACTCTTGTTCGGCATCTACTTTTCTGAAGTACAAGCAAATACAGGAGGGTTATGGCTGACAAAGTTTGCGGATGACTGCAAACTGAAGCCATAGTTGAAAACACATCTGACACAGATATCCTTCAGAAGGGTCTCACAGAAATGGATAACTGGTGCCAGAGCCATGGCCTAAAGTTAAACACCAAGAAATGCATAGTCATACCCTTCAGGAAAAACAAGGTTACCCCTAGCTACCATATAGGTGGCAATCCACTGAGCACAGAAGAAGTGATCAGGGATCTGGGGACCCAGGTTGACAGTAACCTATCGTTTGACACTCACGTTGCTAAAGTAGTTAGGAAACCCTTCTACATTGCCCACTTGATCATGAAGGGATTCACATCTAGATCAAGGGAGGTCATCGTCCCCCTATACTCATCACTCATCAGACCAATGATTGAGTACAATGCCCCATTCGGAATGTGTCTGACCCGACACATGCAGCAGCTGGAAAGGCCCCAAAAGTTCCTCACCAAAAGGATAAAGGGTCTCAAAAATATGTCTTATGCTGCCCAACTGAAAGAACTGCAGCTCTATTCAGTCGCTTACCGATTGCTCAGAGGTGAACTGTCCCTGACATACAAGGCCATGTCAAACCCAGAATTGATGAACATGCTTCACCGGTTATTAATAGGATGTGCTGGAGGGACAGATTCATCACCCAGAGACTCCCTATGCTGTGGAACAAAATCCCGGTACATGTGAGGCAGAGCACCTCAATGGCCTTGTTCAAGAGAAATCTTGACCAATGGATGGGAGATTGCAGATATACCCCAGGGATTACCTCAGTGTCACTGCTTGACAGAGGCACAGCAAAATAATGGGCATAGTTTTCTTCAAAATAAAGGGGTGGCGAAAGCCACAAAACTCTAGGCTAGGCTTATAAATGCCCTTGGGCAGATAGCCCGTATGAACCTATGAACCTATGAACCTATGAACCTATGAACATACATCTTGTATAATCCCTTTTTGGGGGTTCCGCACCACTAATGTTTATGCAACAAAAATAATACTTTTGTATGGCCAAAAAAATGTGTGGAGCCACTGTGGCAACTGTGGCACACTTGAGTAACTCACTCCTGCAATATGTGTTGGAAGCTACATAAAAAAGGGTGCATTGTACTCAGTTATTGGTAGGATGAGGCTGAGAACTATGGATCTATAATGCTGTTTGATGTGGATGTCCCACACATACTTAGGTGTTCTGTTATGTACACTGGAGTAGTCATCACTGTGAGCACATGTTGGTGGATATTCTGCATGCTATCTATCTGAGTACACAGGTCACATACCATTTGGTCTGCTCATAGTGGTGTGCTGTCTACATTATAATTAGATTGTATATTTACTTTTATAACATAATTAATTCCCCCATATGTTTTGTTCATCTTCTGTGTCTCTATGGCTGTGGCAGCAATTCTGTGTGTGTGTGTGTGTGTGTGTGTGTGTGTGTGTGTGTGTGTGTGTGTGTGTGTGTGTGTGTGTGTGTGTGTGTGTGTGTGTGTGTGTGTGTGTGTGTGCGTATGTGCGTGTGTGTGTTTATACTGTCTGCATTATACCAATACCAATTCTAACCAATTGGATTCAATGATTGGCCACAATCTGCAGTCCTCTACAAAGCTGGTTGGACATAGGATGAGTATGTCAGTCTTGATGTCTGAGACTTAAATAATGAACAGGAAATGGCCTAGCACAGAGCCTTGAGGCATGGACCTGATAACTGGACTCTAGATATAGGACCTAGCACAGAGCCCTCAGGTATGGACCTGATCACTGGACTCTAGATGTAGGACCTAGCACAAAGCCCAGAGATACGGACGTGATCACTGGACTCTAGATATAGGAACTAGCACAGAGCCCTGAGGTATGGACCTGATCACTGAACTCCAGATATAGGACCCAGCACAGAGCTCTGAGGTACGGACGTGATCACTGGACTCCAGATATAGGACCTAGCACAGAGCCCTGAGGTATGGACCTGATCACTGGACTCTAGATATAGGACCTAGCACAGAGCCCTGAGGTATGGACCTGATCGCTGAACTCCAGATATAGGACCTAGCACAGAGCCCTCAGGTATGGACCTGATCACTGGACTCTAGATGTAGGACCTAGCACAAAGCCCAGAGATACGGACATGATCACTGGACTCTAGATATAGGAACTAACACAGAGCCCTGAGGTATGGACCTGCACACTGAACTCCAGATATAGGACACAGCACAGAGCTCTGAGGTACAGACCTGATCACTGGACTCCAGATATAGGACCTAGCACAGAGCCCTGAGGTATGGACCTGATCACTGGACTCTAGATGTAGGACCTAGCACAGAGCCCTGAGGTATGGACCTGACCACTGAACTCCAGATATAGGACCCAGCACAGAGCCCTGAGGTACGGACCTGATCACTGGACTCCAGATATACGACCCAGCACAGAGCTCTGAGGTACAGACCTGATCACTGGACTCCAGATATAGGACCTAGCACAGAGCCCTGAGGTACGGACCTGATCACTGGACTCTAGATATCACTTCACACACTTCAGCATATTTATCTGTCACGTATGTGATACAATGGTCTACCCACCTGGTGATGTAGGTATTTATGACAACTTGTGATAGTTTCTCAGTAATACCTTAGTGTGGATTTGTGTCAAATGGCTTGGCCAGGTCAAGGTATTTAAGGAGATAGTGTTCTCATCATGCATGCCCTTCTTGACCTTCTTGAGAACATTGAGCAGATATAACAGACATGATGAGCAAATCAGACATGTGTTTGGAACACAGATGGGATATTACCTGTGTCCTTTTAGATAAGTCCATGATGATTTGTTTGAAAACCTCAAAGATGCGGAGAGTCAGAATGGGTCTACGCATGCATGAATCAGATGATGTACCCCCCAGTCATAAGGATGCATGTTGATGTACACCCTTCTACAAAAACATATGCTGTCTGGAGGCTGTGTTGAAGTATGACTCCAACTTTGTCTGGTATGTCCATGTTTTGAATAATGCTATAGGCAACCTGCAATGTTGTCAGGGCCCATTGATTCTGTGTTAATAAAAAACAAATTGCAAGTAGGCCAGTACAATGGCCAAAAACACGAAAATCATATCCAAAAAATGGCCAGCACTCAAACATGAGACCGTACAAAATAAATATTTATTAACAAAACATGCCGGTTTTGGCTAAACACCTTCTTCATTGTACTTACATACAATGTAATGGGAGCATCTTTGAAAGGATTCATGCCCCAATCCAAGTCGTCACCTCATGAATATTAATAGAATGGTCATAAAAAAACAGATTTAAAGACACATCATGATGGGACCATTTTATTGTACCTATTATTAGAAATATTCACCCAAAAATAGATACAAATAATATAAATGCAAAAATAATCCTAATAAAAATGTTATTAGGAGAATATTACTAGAGAAATATTCATTAGGTCAAAACATATAAATGCATTATAGATGTTCATTAAAACCAGGGGGAAAAAGACTCCCAAGTTTAATGATCCAGGTCCTGTTAAGAATATTGTGCCATCCAGTCTTCATATTCCTATTACCCATGATTCTGTCAATAACAATAAATCTGAAACTGGCTGTGGGATGTTGTATGGAATGCTTATACAAAGCATTAGAAATATTTTTGTTTCGAATACCGCTCAAATGTTTGGAAATATGTAATTTAAATGATCTAGAAGTTTGATCAACATAAAAGGCTGAACAAGTACAGGTAGCAAAATATATAATCCAGTCAGTATTACAGTTAACAAAAATGTTGATATGAAAAATCCCAACATCCCAACATCCCACAGCCAGTTTCTGATTTATTCTTATGACAGAATCATGGGCAATAGGAATATGAAGGCTGGATGGCACACTATTCTTAATAGGAAGGAATGCACCTGGATCATTAAACTTGGGGGCCTTTTTTCCCCTGGTTTAAATGAACATCTATAATTTATTTATATGTTTTGACCTAATGAATATTTCTCTAGTAATGTTCTCCTAAAAACATTTTTATTAGGATTATTTTTGCATTTATATTATTTGTATCTATTTTTGGGGTGAATATTTCTAATAATAGGTACAGTAAAATGGTCCATTCATGATGTGTCTTTAAATCTGTTTTTTATGATCATTGTATTAATATTCATGATGTGATAATTTAGATTGGGTCACGAATCCTTTAAAAGACGCTCCTATTACATTGTATGTAAGTACACTGAAGAAGGCATTTAGGCTAAAGTGGTATGTTATATTAATAAATATTTATTTTGTACTCTCTCATGTTTGAGTGCTGGGTGTTTTTTGGATATTATTAGCCATAAGAGCATGCAGGTGAGCTGCCATCATTAGAAAAAAAAAACTGAGTAATATTTGCATGTATACTTTAGCTGATGGCCAGTGGTGACACGGGGGTGATGTGTGAGACAAGCTGTCAGCTAGATGATCATCTATTTCCTCCAGCTGGGTATGCCTGGTGGCATCCTCACACAGATCTGTGCTTAGTTGTGTATTCCCCTTAACATTTCACATTTATTGGAATAAATGATTTGTGACAAGACCATCAAATACAAGCTTGATCATTCGTCACATTCCACATGCAGGTACTATGCATACAGTCATACAGCTGTACCTTACCTATATCAATTGCACACATATGACTATGTTTTCATGGGCAACCTGTGCCATACATATGGCACTGTGATGGTGGAATGTGAACTGTGTAGAAGGTCGATCTGTTCCACTACAACACATGTCCTAATACACCACTGATATACATAACAGAGTATCATACCATGACAGCAGTTTTCAGGAGGCATATAACTACAGCTATTATCGAAGGAACATATAATGCAATGGCAGCAATGGCCATCAGTACATTAGCTCACATCACAGATTGTAATACCCTCTTGTAGCCATACTGTACATCCACACCTCAATATAGCATATGTCAGTGACAGCAACATTGACATGTCAACTGTTCATAGGGTCATAGAACATTATTAGGCTAATGGCCAACATCACATTAAATCCTATCCATTATTATACCATGTAAAGACAAATCCCTATACATATTATATGGAAGATAATAAGATTATTGTGCATATGTGTATATTTGTTGGATTGCATTACATACTGCCACTGTCCGTATGGCACATGTGTACCAAAACATGACATGATTAGCAATCACACATGCAGTGGTCTGGAGATGGCTTGCAGATGCTCATGGCAGGACTCTGCTTCATGATGCATGTATGCATATTTGACATGAGGATATCCTGCACTCTTCTGCAGGAGGAAGGTGGATGCATGGGGCTACGTGAAAGATTCCTCAAGTGGTAATGAAATAACGAGCAATTCCAAAGATCATACAGCTGCCTATTGATTTGTTGATAGCTTAGGTTGTTGAATGTGTATTCATTGACACCTAAGCGTTGAACACTTAAAATAGTGAATGGCCACATCATCGAATTCTTTCCTCGGGAAAGAATTTGTATGTCTGTTCTCAGGGATTTGTTCTTTCCCCAATGTAGAGTGGTCTCAAAGTTGGTATATTTAGTTAGGGGGGTGTGGGAGGCACAGCCCCCCACTATGCTTGGGTGTGTTTGTTTATTTTGTTTGCAGACGGCCAAGTAAATTCTTTCCCTAGGAAAGAATTTGATGATTTGGCCATTCACTGTTTTTAGCTTTCGATGCTTAGGTGTAAATGATTTTGGATTCGACAACCTAAGCTGTCAATATTATGATATAGACATGATTAGTACAATGACAAAAATGTATCACCAACCACACACACACACACACACACACACGCACACACACACACACACACACACACACACACACACACACACACACACACACAGAGCAGTAGACTGGGCCTGATTTGAACATTATGTAGGTATAGAATATAAATGCCATGCAATGTAACAGCAGCAACATCACATATGCCTTACTGTAACACTGTCATGTTGCACTTTATGGAGTATGATAGCATCATTATGTGCTGAGGAGAGCATGTTGTGAGGAGTATAGGATATGAATGTGGAGTCATATCACTATGTAAAATTGTCTCAAAAGTGATAGTTGTATGTATAGACATGCAAGGTGCCTGCTGTCAGTTTAGAACATCTATATGTGTAGGTAAAGTAGTTTGCATACACAATAGTTAATGTTACTGCCACATCACAGGTTTGTCTTCAGTGCTATCAGGGTGCATGTTATACAGGATGACATAATCATTGTATGCTACAGCAAGATGTTTGGAAGAGGGTTTGATATAGCTGTGTACTCACATATCATTCTAAAATTGTCACTGTAGTGATTGATGAATACACACACAGTTGACTGCTGTCAGACTAGATCTACCACCTAACTATTTACAAAGCACAGTAAAGTGGCACAGCACAAGACTGACTTTTAGAATACTGGAGAGCATTTTATAACTGATGACATCAGCAGTGTCTGGTGAGAAGAGGATGGTAGTAGCAGTGTCCCACATGCTGGTGTAAATGGTCTCTTGTATGTCAGACAACTGAAGAAGCACACGCACACCAATTGACTGCAGTTAGACGAGATCTACTACCTAACTATTTACAGAGCATAGTACTTAATGTGAGTGCCGCAGCACAAGCCTGACTTTTATAGAGTTGGACGACACTTTATAACTGAGGACATCATCAGTGTCTAGTAAAAAGAGGATGGTAATAACAGTGTCCAACATGCTGGTGTAAAATGGTCTCTAACGTCAACCAAATGAGCACAGACACACACTAGTTGACTGGAGTGGGATTAGAACCCTTATCTAAGTACACTGACTAGAGAACTCAACATTGAACACAAGCTCTGCAGCAGAAGTCTGACTTTTAAAATGTTGTCGGACAATTTATAGCAGATGACATTATCATTGGATGCTTGAGGGAAGGTGTTGGGTGGCTTGAATGAAATGGATGTGTAGTCATGTACAACTGTCAAAATATTTGTTCTCCATGGGAGTGTATTACTGACAGCAGGCTACACAGTCGCACTCTTCTGAGTAGGCACACACATCAGTTGACAACAAGATTAGAACTTCTACCAACCTAAGTACACCAACTACAGAACTTAGTATTTAATGCAAGTGCCACAGCAGAAGTCTGACTTTCAGACTGTTGGACAACACTTTATAACTGATGACATCAGCAGTGTCGAGTGAGAAGAAGATGGTAGTAACACTGTCCAACATGCTGGTGTAAAATGGTCTCTCATATGTCAGACAACTGAACACACACACACACACACACACACACACACACACACACACACACACACACACACACACACACACACAGACACACAGACACACACACACACATGCACACACACACACATACACGCATATGTTGACTGGATTGAGATTAGAAACCCTGCCTAATTAAGTTCACTAACTACAGAACTCAGTACTGAATGCAACTTCCACAACACAAGTCTGACTTTTACTGTATCACAATTTTTAATGGATGACATCATCACTGGATGTTTGAGAGAAGATAGGATGCCTGAATGAAATGGATGTGTAGTCATGTACAACTTTCAAAATATTTGCACTTCATTGGATTGGATTGCTGACTGCAGAATACATAGTTCTACTCTTCTGACTAAACACACACACACACACACACACACACACACACACACACACACACACACACACACACACACACACACACACACACCCACACACACACACACACAATTAGAACCCCTACCTCACTAGATGCACAGACTACAACACTGAGTATTCAACCAAATCACCATGGCACAAGTCTGACTTTTGCACTGTTGCTGGACAATTTATAATGGATGACATCATCACTGGATGTTTGAGAGAAGATGTTGGGAGGCCTGAATGAACTGGATGTGTAGTCATGACAACTGTCAAAATATTTGTACTCCATGGTATTGCATTGCTGATTGCAGGATACACTGTTATGCTCTTCTGGCTAGACAGACAGACAGACAGACACACACACACACACACACACACACACACACACACACACACACACACACACACACACACACACACACACACACACACACACACACACACACACACACCAGTTAACCAAAGTGAGATTAGAACCCCTACCTAAGTAAGTACACAGACTATAGAACTCAGTATTTAATGCAAGCGCTATGGCACAGGTCTGACTTTTGTAATACTGCTGGACAATTTTTATTTATTTGTTTACATTTGTTGACCGGGCTAGTCTAGCTGGATACATATCCCTTTTCAGTAGAGGCCCGAGGAGAAAAGTTCCAACATGAGTGAATTAATACATTCAAAATATTATAAAAATGACTAGTTTCACATTACATAATAAGACATGATAAGAAAAAATTAATAAATTGTGAACAATGTAAGGTTTCATTAGAGTAGAAGTAAGAAATAAACAAGTCTTAATGCTTTAGTAGGGTTCATGTGAAGTCAATCAAAATCTAAAGCATTAGAACATTAGCAAAAGTATTTAGTAGTGTTGTTCATAAGATATGGGGGGGGTAATTGTTAAGGAAGCAGGAGAAAAAGAAACAGGGGAGGGGAGAGAAGAAAAGTAGATTCAATCAGGCTTTGAGCAGGGGCAAAGCCAATGTATTTTAAGGTGGTCTCTAAGGTGTTTTTTAAAGATTAGAGAGGATGAGAGTGAGGTGAGTGTATTAGGAAGTTTGTTCCAGATTCTACCCACAACATTGGAGAAGAGGGAATCACCTGCTTTGGTATTAGAAGGGTTGCTGGCAATAAGTAGCTTATTAGCTGAGCGTAGTGTTGAAAGATTTTTATAAGGGGAGATCAGATTAGTGAGGATGGGAGTATTAGTAGGATGGTGCAGGATTTTTGTGCAATCACAAGTTGATTGTATTGTAGTTGATTTTGTAGTTCTAACCATTTGAGTTGTTTAAGGTTGAGGCAGTGATGGGTTCTGTATGGAGAGCCAGTGGCAAATCTGGTTATGTTATTGTAGCTAGTTTCAAGTTTGGTGAGATTATGCTTTGATAGATTGGTGTAAATGGCAGATGCATAGAATAGGGTGGAAGTAAGATGAGTCTGGGCAATGGATTTCTTAGCTAGTGGTGTAAGGAAGGGTTTTATTCTATACAGGGGAGCCTAATTTTTATTAACAGTTTTTATAATATTATTAACATGGGCATCGAAGCTGAGGTTATGGTCAATAGTTATACCAAGTAGTTGAGCAGTAGAATCGGGGAAAATGCAGGTTCCATTGTCAGAGGTAATAGTGAAGTGGAACTGAGGAGATTTTATGGTGGGAGTAAAGAGTAGTAGCTTAGTTTTCTTGGGGTTAAGAAGAAGGCAGCATTGGGTGAACCATTTTTCAACTGTGTTAAATACATTTTGTGTAAGGGTGTGGAGAAAGGAAGAAGACTTGGCAGTACAGATAAGAGTAGAGTCATTAGCGTATTGTATACAGGTGGATTGTGGAAAAACAGTATGGAGATCATTAATAAAGATGGAGAAAAGAAGAGGGCCTAGGATAGAACCTTGAGGAACTCCAGTGCTCACTGGGAGGTGTGTGGATAGATTATTGTCCCAGAGTACTGCTTGTTGTCTATTTTCCAGATAAGATTTGAACCAAAGAATTGCTTGTGGGTCAAGAGATTGGGCTTTTAGCACATTAATAAGTAGGTTGTGATTGACCATATCAAAGGCTTTGGAAAGGTCAATAAATAGAGCAGCTGAGAGACAGTTATTGTTACGATTCCTATTTATGCCATCAGTAAAAGTTAAAAGGGCAGAAGTAGTGCTATGAAAGGGCCTAAATCCATGTTGGCAGTTAGCAAGAAAGTTGTTTTGGAGAAGGTGCTGGAGTAGCTGATGGTGAATACATTTTTCCATAATTTTGGCTAGTGGGGAGAGTAGAGCAATAGAACGGTAGTTGGAGATTTCAGTAGATTTACCTGCTTTGTGCAAAGGGATTATATGAGAGAATTTCCGTATAGAGGGGATGTAGGCTTCAGAGATGGATCTGTTTATCAGGATAGAAACAGGGTATGCTATGGCTTTGGCTGCAATTTGAAGGTATTCTGCTGGGAGGCAATCAGCCGAGGGAGTGCAGGGTTTGAGTTTTTGAAGGAGTTTTCAGATAAAGGAGGCTGGTACAGGCTGCAAATGAAGGGAGGGAAAGGGACTGTTAGTGTGTTGTGTAGGAGTGGGGTCATGGGAACTAGAGTTTGAGTTAAAGTTTGAATAGCTTCAAAGAAGTAATTGTTAAAGGCATTAGCTATTTGCAGAGGATTACTACTGGGAATAGAGCAGGGGGAAGGAGTTGTGGCATGTCCTGGTTTGAGAAGTTTATTAATGCCAGACCAGAATTTTTTAGGATTATTAGATTGTGAATGTTGCAGGTGGGAGTAGTAGTTTTTTCTTATCTGAGATTATATCCTTTTTGACAGCATTTCTTAGTTGTTTAAAGTATAGATGATCTACAGAGCTTTTAGAGGTTCTCCATTTTGCCCATATTTTGTTTCGTAGAAAAAAATTTTTTTTGGTTTGTTTTGTGAGCCAGGGGGCTATTTTTGTCCTGATTCTGGAGGAGCAGAAAGGAGCATGGTTATTTAGAATTTGAGGGAAAGTAGAATTAAAGTAAGAGATTGCTTCATCTAGATTAAGTAGTTTTAGAGATGACCAGTTATATGTTTTTAGTTCATTAATAAAGTTCACAGCATGGAAGTGTTTTTAGAACGATAGGTGACAAAATTGTTCTTTTTTGGGCTATATTTCTTTTGTTTAGTGATAAAGGTTAAAATATGATCACTAATGTTGTCAGGGAGAGATCCTACCTTATAGGTATCTGGGTGACTATTTATAAGGATCCAGTCAAGAGTAGTTTCTTTGTTACTTGGTTTGTGGATCCTAGTGGGGAAGTTTATTATTTGATTGAAACAAAATAGATTAATATGGGTGTTAGGGGTGGGGGAATTACATAAGGTCCAGTCTATATTAAAATCACCTAATACAATTGTTTTCTGTGGTAAATGGGTAGAAAGGCTATTGAGAATGTTTTCTAGGGTGCTAATATTGTTTCCTGGAGGGATGTAAGAGCAGATTATATAGATTGCTTTAGAGCTATTCATTTGGAGTTTGATAGTAAGGGTCTCAGCATTGGTATTTGAGGGTAGTGATACATCATAGAGTGAAACCAGAAGATCAGATTTGAACAAGATAGCTACACCGCCACCTTTTTTTGATGTACGGTCACATCTTAGGATATTATATCCAGGAGGGGTTATTTCTAGGTCATGAGTAGAAGATTTTAGCCAAGTTTCTGTAAGGCAAAGGATATCAAATGGATAAACCTGAAGGAGAGCATGCAATTGACTAATTTTGTTGTTAATGCTACGAATATTAAGATGTGCTATACTGAGGGTGTTCTGAGTTATTAAAGAAGAGGTAGCATTATTAAATGATGGATTCTGTAGATTGGTATTTGGTGGGGATGGGCCAGGATTGGGATGAATATCTCCACCTGTTAGAATGTTTATGGTTTGAATGGATGAAATCTTTAAGTATTTATAGTACTTGGGTGGGGATAGCTTATTGGGGAGGTAAGAAACATGGGTGTTTCTATGGAACTTGGAAAGCAAATAGGCTGAAGTAGAGGTGATGTTGCTATGAAAAAGGCTGTGAGGATGTGTGATGGGGAGTGTTTGTAGATAGGTCACATTGTGCTTTAGAGTGTAGTGTTCATATGCAGTGAGTGAGTAGGTTAAGGATAAAAGTAAAAATAAGGAAGAGGAGACAAGAAAGTTTTTCAGGGAAGGTTTGAGAGAATGGGCCATTACAGGAAGTGGAATAGAAAGGTTATATACAGAAGATAGGAAGCTTAAAGTGTAGATAAAAGGTAGGGAGAAATAAATGTAATGGTTTAGAAAGAGAGTCAGAAGAAGGGAGAAGGGAGTAGAAGATAAACTAAATAGCTGGAAAAGAAGTGATTATAGTTACTGATTATGTGTAGAGGTGAGTAAGGAGTAAGCTAAGGAGAGAAGTCAGGAGGAGTGGTGTTAGATAAAGAGGTGGAGTAGAGAAGAGGAGGTAGGCGAGGAGTTGAGAATTATATGTTGAGACTGATTGGATAGGTAGTGACGTGGGTGTGACTTGTTAGGTATAAGTGTAACAGCACTGGGGGTGGGTGGGAATTGGGGGTAGGGAGGGGAGCTTGGGAGAAGATGTTGGGAGGCCTGTATGAAAAGAATGGGTAGCCATGTATGACTATCAAGGTGTTAAAGTTCTGCATGTTACTGGACTGATGATAGTAGGACACAGACTGATGTCCTTCTGACTATGCACACACATTTACACATACATAGTGACACACATATAATATGGCTGCTGTGCTAATCATGTAATTATTTAGTTCCCATCTTCAAAACATATTATGTGATGATTGCAACACTGGTTAGGTATGCATTTGGCTTAAAAAGGTGTCTTTATAGATGATGCCATCATTATTACATGATCTGACGGCACAGTGGTGCAGTGGTTAACATTGTTGCCTCACAGCAACAGGTTCTTCGGTTCAATTCTTGGCTGGGGTGCCTTCTGTGTAGAGTTTGCATGTCCTTCCTGCATTCATGTGGGTTTCCTCCAGGTGTTCCAGTTTCCTCCCATATTATAAAGATATGTGTCTGGAGCGTTTGTCTCTGGACTTTATTTCTGTAGTGTATTTGATATTTGGGAGCAAGTACTGAGATAACAAGTTTCAAGTGCAAGGGTGCAAGTAAGACATGACTACAGTGTAAATATGTGTTCAGTTATTAAAATGTGCCTTCCCTTTGGTTGTGTTTTTACATGTATTTTAACGAGATGAAGACTAACTGGGCAGTAAACTTAAGTAATACATGCTAAGGACCATTTTCCAAAGCAAACCACCAAGCAGCTGGTTTGCGTGATCGATGGCAAAGTGTTTGCTCATGCAAGATACAGATTTAAGGACTCCTACTTGAACTTTGGAAGTACTTATCCATACTGGCTATGGTTGACACAGCTAACAGATACTATGGTGATCACATATAGTTCATATCAGAATTGATATGTCATAAATTGTCTAAACTTAAACAAGATTTATACTACGTTCCCCATTTGTGTCAAATGTGGCCCTCTGCTTCATTGAAAAAATTATGAGATTTCTATGGGTTTGCTTTCCTCTGTGCAAACATGCTAAGTGGAGAGGTGTGGCAGTCAGCAATCTGGATAGTACTGAGTGTAATAAACATACCTGCTGTCTAGCTCACTCTGTGTTAGCAGGTGTAAGAACTTTGAGTTCTTATTTTGAACCCAGAGGATACAGAGTTTGGATCCAGCTCTATCTAATATTTTAAATATGTATTAATGATATAATTAAATAATTACATGTGATAATTATTTGAAATGTTAGAGAGAATGAGTATAGTAAAGTACTATATAAAAATAATACTCAAGTGATTTATGTCAACAGTGCATGTATGGAGTTAACTATTGATATAGTCATCAGATTAAATAAATAGATTTTAAATGAAAAGTTTAATATAAGTGCCTTTATTCTATTTTAACAGTGTGTGTCCTTAGTGCAGCTGGTTTAAGCAGCATTGTATGGAGGTAACTGCACCATGCCATTGGATGTGAAGTGCCATTCACCTTTGCTTGGCATTGGTGCACAATGTGAAATTCCGCATAAACACAGGAGACAAAGAGTGAAGGTTTTCAGTGGGAATTTCTGATTTATGCTTGTGGTGTGTGATTCTATTTTTTGACCAATTTAAAGATGTTAAAATGATGTAGATAGGAAAGTGGTGAAATGGGGGGCAAGCAGGGGGAAGAACAAAGGGAAATCAATATAGGAATGTGTAGAGGGGAGGTAAGAAAGAACCATAGCTATCCATGTCTTGAACTATGTAAAATAAATATGTATAGAATATTGGCTGAAACTGGACTGTCAATACAACAAAGATTGGTGACAACAATCCAATCATGTTGTATATCCAATTGGACTGAATTAACTGAGTTGATAAGACTCATGCATGAAGTGGAGAGCTATGTATGGGATGATACATTTTTTGGGACAGGTGGCCAATTATGATTTTTTTTATTTCAGTAAATGACGGATGTTAGGAAAGGGACATAGGTATTTCTGGGTCAGATAAGTAGGGTAGGTGAGGAAGTGGATGCAGACAAATAGCACAAACAAGACAAGACACAGGAGGGACACAACAGGTTGGGGACACCATGATTGGGGTTATGGAGGGGGCATCATATGCCCATACCCATTAAACATGGAGACAGTGAGAATCTAGTCCTCACCCACAGAACTGTCATCACTGTCCACTTACACCACTGGCTGTTGGAGTGCTTGACATTTTTGTTTTCATACTATTACAGAGAGCATCCTCTCCATCTGGTGGATGCATGCACCAGTGCTGCCATGCACAACCTCACGTACATTCCTGGCATTTCCTGGTGGGTGACAGAAATCTCTATCTCTGCCAATACTCCTTAAGGATACCAGTGCACCAGCTGCTGAGGTAATGTTACCTGATGTGGAGTGCCGAGGTAGTGCAGGAACAGCAGAAGTAGTACTGCCAGGTTGAGTCCCAGATGTGATGAGCATCAGTGCAGAAGCTGATGGAGTGGGGGCAAACTGAGCCACAGTGGTTGGCCTACCTCCCTGTGCTATAAACCATTTTGTGAGTTATCGGAAACTGATGACATAAAAATGTTGTGACCACACCTATAAAAATACAAAAGAGAGATAAGAGTCAGAGTAAGAGAGGAGTAAAAAGAAATAGCACCATCATATGTAACATATAAAAAATTAGTACAATATAAATAATTTATTTATACTTTTACTTTTAAGTATACTTTTTAACAACTACAACCTATAACTGATGATCGCTCCAAGTAATCCTTACAATATGCATATATTGCACATATGCTTTTTTAATCAGATAATACCGATTAAGTTAACACATTGGCATGTATGACAATTTTGTTGAAATTATTAGGTAATATTTTAAATGATTTTACTATATATTTGTCACTTGTTGGATCTAAACCTACATCTAAATACAGTATTACAATTCACTACTACAGTTGTCTTGTGCTACTGACTGAAGCATGTATGCCTGATTTTGCAGTTAGGATATGCATGCTTAATTTGCTACTTCTTTAATGAAGAGCAATACTTTAGATAAGATAATAGTTATGTTGTACTGCATACATACACCTTGCTTCCTGAAATCTTTCTAAATGCTTTGGTTATCTTCTGGTTGGCTGTAGAATGAAATGAACAAGAGAAGAGCATTATGCATGCCGGTCTTGCCTATATGCAGCCTTCTATCTAATTTAAATTATATTTATCTGTATAAATACACAACTGTGGGATGTCAGCAGTCCTAAACTCTTCCAGTCACTGGTTGAGTGTATGCTGCTTGCACCTTTTGAGGTAATTAAAGTGGTGCCTGCATTGTTCTCCAGTACGTGGAATTCAGTTGCACTGGAGAGAGCCTTGGGTAGACTATCCCATGCCTTGGATTTGTACTGAAACCCGGTATAACCCCCCTTCATCTGTGATACTTTACAAGGAGTCCAATAAAAACTGTGGACTCCTCCACACCCTATGTTTGAGCCCTAAATTGGGCACTTTGCTTTCTAGCTCCAGACATTTATACATTTATGTGTGTATGAATATTATTGAAGTATAAAGTCCATCTAAGGCCAGAAAAGACAATTATAATTACAAAAAAATAATTGTCAGTATCCACTCAGTCACATATTAACTCAGATGAGCTCCAGTACTATACATACTTATTATTATTTATAATTATGTTTTATATTTTTAAAACTGAGTGGACAAGCATTACTAAAATTTGGAGTGTACCATATTAGAACTCTGGCTCTCTAATTGTGTAATTGTAGAGCCATAATTGCCCTGATACCCACAGTTATACATACAATATATCTAAGATATTCTGGGTACTGTCAATGCACATGCTATAGATAGTTATTCCTATGTGTAAGTACTTACTGCTATTAATTTTTATATAACGTGGAACATCAGTAAGAAAAGTTTGGCCTCCACTGGATTAGATCCCAGGCTCATCTGTATTATAACCCTTAACTTACAAATGCGGTCACAGGAGCAATTCGGCAGCAGTTGTATATTTTCACATTTGTTAGTCTATATGTGTGCTGACCGCTGAGCAACGCCGCTTAGCATGTTTGAGCAATGGAAAACTGCACAATGCAATGTATCCATTATGAAATTGTCTACTGTCTGCTTCCTGTCTGCAGGTGTTCTGGACCTGCAGGTATTGTGTGAGCTAGGGTTTTTGTGAAGGTAAGCAAAAGATGCAATGATGTATCTGTTTTGAAATTGACTACTGTCTGGTTCTTATTTATTTAACATTTGTTGACCAGGAAAGTCCAACTAGGACAGAGCCTATTTTCAGTGGAGGCCTGGGAAGAAACGCTTATGTGGGCCATCAGACTGTGTTTGCATGAAGGTAAGTGACAGCTCACCTTGTATTATCCTTCTAAGAAGTGTTTATTAGGTTTCATCCTTAAAAGATAAATGTGGGACTTGAACCATGGTCTACAGATAGTATATGGTGTATGATTCATCATGTTTAACAGGTGTGCTACACACACACTTAGTTCACTGGTGTAATTTATGCAGTTTTTATCACAGAAAAGCTTTACATGAAATGTATTTGAGTTATCCGTTTCATCATGTTTGTGCCAAGCTGTGCACCTCACAAATATTAATATTTACAAAACACATAAACAACATTATAAAATAAATTTTAGGACACATTACAGATTTTTACACAATTCTGTATTTGAACTGTCATGCCAATGAACCAACAGAACACAGTAAGGGTGTCTTATCCCTCTTTGTCACAGAAACAGCTTTGCAGAAGGAATACAAATCATTGTGCATATAAGCAAGTCCCATTTCATCCACAGTATTTACAAGACATATAATACTTGTACACTCTCAGTTGTTTGTGCATATATTAATTACATATTTAGTGCAATGACCAATCACACAACCATTTATTTTATCTTATGTATTTATTTATTTATATGACATTTGTTTACCAGGAAAGTCTGACTGGGTAATTTGTCCTTTTTCAGCAGAGGCCCGGAGAGGAAAGCTCCAGAGGTCATATTAAACATATTTTAAATCACAAAAAATAGAATGATACAGACAAATTACATTCTACAAAAAAAAAAAAAGTAGAAGTTACAATATTTAGAATGATTCTGACAAGGTAAGAGATGGTGATACAATAAAATTAAAAGGAAATAAGTCATGTAGGAGGACACTCTAGCCATGTAGGAGGACACTCTATGAGCCACGTGGTGCAGCATTTAGTGTTGTCGCCTCACAGCAAGAGGTTTGCTGGTTTGATTCTCAGCTGGAGCGCCTTCTGTGTGGAGTCTGCATGTCCTCCCTGTGGTTGAGTGACATTTAAAGACATGCAGGTATGTGTGTGTGTGTGTGTGAATGGGTGTGCCTTCTTTGAAGGTTGGGTGTTGGGCTGGCACCTCGGCACCATAAAAATCCACTGCCAATCATTAGTGGGCCAGAGTCCTGCTGTGGTGACCCCTAACTGGGAAAAGCCAAAAGACGTTAGTTTTTAGGAGGACACTCTATATACTATATTGCACATTAGGAAGCTGAACCTACAGGAGAAAGCTAGTACTGAACACAGTAAGTAATAGAATATTATACTTATTAAGTCAGTCAGGACACACTATGTCCAGGCAGTAGTAATTAAATTATAGTAAGTAGCTAAAAGGCATGACTTCTAAGAGTAGACTAGAGTATGAAAAGAAAGAAGAAACAGTGTAAGAGGTATTACTGAACAATCTAGTAAGGGGTGAAAGCAGAAAGAGAATTGCTATTAAGGATGGGGAGCTAGAGAGAGGAACTGAGATAACAGTGCAGACCTGATGAAGAATGCAGTAGGAATAGATAGAGGGGATTAGTGAATGAATACTATGGTAGTGTAGAGCAATGGCAGGTCTCATTTTTGGTTAAATGTTTAAAAGAAAAGTAGTGAGGTATAAGTCTGATTGATTCTGGAATAGTATTCCATGATTTGGCAACATTATGAGAGTAAAGACTGACTACACGGCATCTCTGGGGTTTGCAGATAGACAGTAGATGTTTGTGAGAGGAAGGTTGGTCACAAGATGGAATATACTATTGAAGTAGTGAAGAGGAAGTACATGAATAAGAGGTGTTATACAGCATTTTGTGTGTTAACATAAATTGATTAAAAGTCAGTAGATGGGGTAGTTTGAGACAGTTTAGGGACTTGAGTGAAGAGCAGTGATGAAAAACGTTTGCTTGGCCAGTGGCAAATTTAGCTATTTTATTATAGTAGTTACTAAGTTTTTCTTTGAGGGAAGCTTGCAGATTGGTTAAAATAGTAGAATCATATAGCAGGGACGGTAAGAGATAAGTGGTGGCAAGGGTCACTTTTGCAGAGCTGGAGAGGAAATTTTTTAGCCTTATACAGCATGCCCAGTTTTTGATTGTTTTTTTATATTGTTATTGATATGCAGGTTAAACTTGAGATTATTGTCATTTGTTACACCTAAC
The DNA here is from genome assembly GCF_019279795.1 of Protopterus annectens. NCBI lineage: Eukaryota > Metazoa > Chordata > Ceratodontiformes > Protopteridae > Protopterus > Protopterus annectens. The sequence goes on from NC_056726.1 coordinate 1,540,402,433, forward strand.
AGTTTGGAGTGAGAAACAACATCAGTTGAGATTATTGTCAATTGTTACACCTAACAGTTTGGTATGCAAATCACAATCCCAGCAATACCTCCAAAGATCCTCACCACTAAAGCACAAAAGCAGGAATAGCGTCAGGAACACAAAGATGAGGATCACCACGATTATGCAGCCAAACACAGAATCTTCTTTATTTGTTACAGGACAGAAAAGATAAGCGCTTTCACGTACAAAAACAGTACGCTTCTTCAGATCTATTCTCTTGTGTCTAAAGCAAAGCTTATATAGTGCTTCTCATTAATTCAACTACTATACTAGTTAAGTAATTAGTCAATTAACATTTTAACTAATGCTCTTAATACAAGAAGCTGTGCTTTAAATAATGACTATTGCTGAATTCATGCTAGCAAGCAACTAAAAACAAAACATTTCAACATTTCTAAAACACGACATATCATATATATATCTCTATAAAGACTCACTCTAAAAACATATATTTGCCATGCATTTTAAGACAATTCATATTAGTATAATACTATACATAAAAAACATATATTACATAAAAACTCATAAAATATGTATATAGAAGGCTCTTCAGAAACATGTAAGAGTATATAATACATATGTAAAAGAAGTATATATACATATACATAGTTAAACGAGCGGTAGGAGCATATATATATATATAGCTAAGCTCATAGCAGTGTAAATTCTATTCATTTATAGTATTAATATTGAATGTAAAAAACAGAAGAAATTCAACTGCTATTATATATTGTATGTATCATGAACTATGTATATTTATCGTTATAAAGCGCTCTTTTATAGTTGGAAAAATGTACCACTGTTAGATCATGTGGAACTATGAACAGCAGAATACACTGTTTATATTAGACTCTAATTACAACTGCCCTAGCCAAATTGTGTTTTTGCTAAGATCTGCATGATGGCCTGAAATATGTATAGCTGAACTGATCAGAAAGTTCCATAGTATAATGAAAAAATAAAAAATTCCTAATACTCATCCATATCCGTATGAAAAACGAAAACGTAAGTATGTGTCTAAGAAACATTATCAAACTCATATCACAAAAAACTACAGTTATAAGAGCTATAGATATGTATGCCTTTCATTCCAGCATGATACGAATGATAGAAATTATTATACTTAGTGTATTGCTATTTAAAGCTAATATATAAAATTAGCATGTAAATATCTGTAGATATAGTGTAATACGGATATAACCAAGAAACATTCCATGTCTCAGATAGACTTAAGTTAAAAATATATATAATATATAATATATAATATATATAGTGTAATATCATAAAACCTAGTTAAAAACTAACATTAAATAATATATAATTATGTATAGTAATAAATAGTATAAATATCAATCAACAAACTTCCATAAATAATCAAATATGAATCTATATTTAATCTGTATTTGATAAACATAAAAATGAAATATATTATAAGATTATATAATAAAACATATCTAGGCATCTAGAACTCTATTAAGTATGAATATATTGATCATATATATATATACACATTTATTCAAAAAAGTTCTTTGATGTAGCTAGGAATTAAACTTGCTAATAGATATAAAATATGTCTTCAGAATCTCTCTATATATATAGGGAGACATATTTTATTTTATCTTTTTTTAAGGACTGACCTCACACTAATATATTGATTTAGGCCTGGAGTGTAATGTGCTTTAAACTTCAGGATCCATTGCAACTCTATGCTTTCTAATTCATTGAAAGCATCTCCTTTCCTATTACTTGGACTTACTAGTTGAAGTGTTCTAAATCTAAACTCATGTCCTGGATTGTTCATTATATGTTTAGTTAGAGCATTCTTCAGATCTTTTCTCCTGATGTCATAAGTATGGTTGTACATGCGTTCCTTGAGGGATCTAGTTGTCATCCCAATATAGAACGCATTACAAAATAAGCAATTAGCTAGATATATCAAGTAAGTACTATTACAATTTGATCTAAAATTAGGTTTAAAAGTAACATTTAAATGTGGATGAGTGAACTCTATGTCTTCTGAAATGTAACTACACATACTACACTTTTTACATGGATAGGTACCTATTTCATTTGTTCTTGTCAAGTCCCCTATTGTATTGTTCTGTATCTTGTCATATATTTTTTCTGTCTCCAAATTTTGTTTTTCAATACATAACAATCTTTTAAGATTCTTACTATTAGTATATAAAAAACATGGTTTAATTCCTACTACTGCCTTAACTTCTTCATTAGTAAGTAAAATACACCAATTCTTCCGTATTATATTAGTGGTGTTCTTAATGTCACTAGTATATCTAGTTTGAAAAGGAACTATTTCCTTGTCTGGTTTCAATCTAGTATATGCTTGGTGGGACTTTTTCCTGTGTTTCAAGGGGGTGGAAATAGATCCAGATAAAGATGTCTCCTGCTGGATCATTCCTCTATCATAGTGTCTCTCTATGAGCATATCATTCAGTTTCATTATCTGTTGCATTCTATCATCGTGATCCATACACAACCTGTTAACTCTTGTATGTTGACCCTTAACAATGTTATGAAATATATGTCTGGGGTGCATGCTGCTATACTCCAATAGTGTATTCTTCCAACAAGTTTTTCGGTAGATGGTATGACTTAATTTACCTTTATCATCCTTGGTAATGGTAATGTCTAGAAAATTAATTTCAGTTGTGGAGTATTCAAAAGTAAATCTAAAGAAAGATGTTGTAGTTTCTAGATATTCCACTAGATCTAGAAATTCTTGTAAAGTACCATTCCAGAAAATTATGATATCATCTACAAATCTTTTATATAGCAGCATCTTATCAAAGTTGGCATGATTAAACAGGTGCATGCATTCCCAGTAGTATACAACAAGATTTGCGTATGTGTTTGCACAGGGAGTGCCCATGGCCACTCCCCATTGTTGCAAAAACAATTTCTCGTCATATAAAAAAACATTGTTATTCAGTATGAGCTCTAATATAGCATTCAATAGAATTTTTTCATTATTGCTGAATATATCTGTGCTGTGTAGGATGTGTCTAATAGCATCTGAACCATAACTGTTAGGAATAGATGTAAAAAGGTTCCTCATGTCCATAGTAATTAGGATGATATCTTTAGGGATACCTTCTTCAACGTTAGATAATACATCTAGTAATTGATATGTATCTTTCAAAATGCTATTAATCTCATTTATAATAGGCCTTAGTTTCTTTTCTATGTAAACTGACATAGTTTCCGTAACCGATCCATCTCCTACTACTATGGGTCGTAGTGGTGGTGGTAATATCCCTTTTTGTACTTTTGGCAACCCTTTTATATAAGGTATTTTGGGTTGCTCTATCAGGAAATATTGATATAACTCTTGGTCTATCTGCCTACACATTAAGAAATCATATAATTCCTGGTGTACTGAAAAAATAACTCTGGTTAAATCATTAGTATGAATTTCTTTATAAGTATCTGTTTCTCTAAGCATATTCAGCATTAATGTATTATAAGTAATGTAATCTAGGACTACTATTCCACCACCTTTATCTGCAGGCTTTATAATTATTTCCTTATCATGTTGAAGTGCATAAAGTGATTCCCATTCCAAGTGTGACAAATTAGTGTATAAATTCCTCTTTTTCTCATTATTAAAATATTTATAAAAATCTAATTCGCAAGCCTTAATGAAACATTCTGTAATTGGTGTTTGTGCTGGTGAGAACACACTCTTTCTTTTAAAAATGTTACTGTTAACATAACTAACTTCATTATATAGCTCTTTGTTTTTAAACATACATTTCAAGTTAATCTTACGGACAAAAAGGCGCAAGTCAGTTAATATTTCGCTTATATTGCTAACCTGGGCAGGAATAAAGGAAAGACCTTTATTCAGTAATTTATAGTCAGTCTCTGTTAGAGAATAGGAATAGATAGAGGGGATTAGTGAATGAATACTATGGTAGTGTAGAGCAATGGCAGGTCTCATTTTTGGTTAAATGTTTAAAAGAAAAGTAGTGAGGTATAAGTCTGATTGATTCTGGAATAGTATTCCATGATTTGGCAACATTATGAGAGTAAAGACTGACTACACGGCATCTCTGGGGTTTGCAGATAGACAGTAGATGTTTGTGAGAGGAAGGTTGGTCACAAGATGGAATATACTATTGAAGTAGTGAAGAGGAAGTACATGAATAAGAGGTGTTATACAGCATTTTGTGTGTTAACATAAATTGATTAAAAGTCAGTAGATGGGGTAGTTTGAGACAGTTTAGGGACTTGAGTGAAGAGCAGTGATGAAAAACGTTTGCTTGGCCAGTGGCAAATTTAGCTATTTTATTATAGTAGTTACTAAGTTTTTCTTTGAGGGAAGCTTGCAGATTGGTTAAAATAGTAGAATCATATAGCAGGGACGGTAAGAGATAAGTGGTGGCAAGGGTCACTTTTGCAGAGCTGGAGAGGAAATTTTTTAGCCTTATACAGCATGCCCAGTTTTTGATTGTTTTTTTATATTGTTATTGATATGCAGGTTAAACTTGAGATTATTGTCATTTGTTACACCTAACAGTTTGGAGTGAGAAACAACATCAGTTGAGGTTATTGTCAATTGTTACATCTAACAGTTTGGTACGAGAAACAACATCAACAGAAGTATTGGTAAGTGAAGTAATAAAAAGGTTAGAGGTATCTGGAGTATGTTGCTTTGGTAAATAGTAAAATATTGTTTTTCTTGGACTACTGGTTGTTTGCAACCCAAGATTCAATGGAGTTGAATGCATCTAGAGTTAAGTCCTGAAGGTGGATAAGGTTGTTAGCAGAGCAGATTGGTGTAGAGCCATTGGCATACTGAATTAGCATTGATTGTTTAGAGGTTGTGTTACGATGATTAATGAAGATGTTGAAGAGGAGTGGACCTAATATAAAGCCTTGGGGTACTCCTGTGCTAACTGGCAAGTAAGGAGAGAAATACGAGTTCCATTTGACAGATTGGTATCTGTTGGAGAGGGAACTGGTAAACCATTTGTAAGATTGTTTCAGTTAAGCCATGAAGAGATAGTTGGGATAAGAGCTTGGGGTGAGTGACAGTGTCAAATACTTTTGATAGATCTAAAAATAAAGATGAGACAAAATTACTGGAGTCATGAGCCTTATTGATAGTGTCAGTAAAGGATAGTAGTGTAGTGATAGTACTATGGGCAGGTCTGAATTAATACTTGGTAGGGGAGAGTAGATTATTGTCTAGTAGGTATTAAGGAAATTGTTTGTGGATACATTTCTTTAGACTTTTTGACAGTAGTGAAAAAATAACAATAGGCCTGTAGATAGACAGTTCTGTGAATGTGCCTCCTTTGTGAAGAGGAATAATAAAGAACTTTTTTTCACAAGGAGGGGACATAAGCTTCCTCGATAGATCAAATGATTATTATGGAGACTGGGTAAACAATTGAGAAAGCTGCCATTCTATGGACTTCATTGGGAAGATTGTCTGCAGAGGGGAACAAGGCTTTAGGTTGCACAAGGGGTATTTAATGAAGGAAGTGGGAAATGGTTAAAGTGAGAATGTGGAGAGACAGGTGATAGAAGACTGAAAGAAGGGGGGAAGTGGAGGAAAACATTTAGTGATCATTGCTATGCTATCAATGAAGTAAAAGTTGAATTGACATGCTATGTCTGGGGAGGTATTGTCAGAGTCTGTGTGAGGAGAGGACTGATTTCCAGGCTGCAATATTTTTAATGGCATACCAGAAGGTTTTGGGATTAGATTTGTGATGATCTTCAGGCTTTGTGCAGAATTGCTTTTTATCGAAGTTAACATGTTTCTGTACAGTGTTATGTAGTCTCTGAAGTATTGTAAATTATTTTGGGTCTTTTGTTTTTGGTAGCCAGACCAGGCCTTATCTCTCTTTTGCAAGAGTGATCTGGTATAATAGAAAAGCCAAGGGGTGTAGGTGGATTTTACCCTTCTCTTTCTGGTAGGAGCTAGACAGTTCAGAGTATTTAGGAACATATAATTAAATTGTTCTACTGCCTCATCTAGTGAAAGGTGTTTGAGAAAAGACCAATTCATAGAGTTTAAAATGTCTATAAAGGTTTGCTGGCCAAAGTTGGTGAGGTTTGAACAGTCTCGCAGGTATGTTGTTTGCAAAAGTGAGGGGTAACTCGAGTTGCACATACAGTGTGGTGATCATTAATAGAGTCTGCCAGTGTTTTGGAATCAGTGAAATTACTAGGCTGCAATACCAGAATCCAATCTATGGTAGACACATTTTTGTGGAATGAGTTGGTATAGGTTAGGTGAGTAATTAACTGTGGGGCGGCCAAGGTGGTACAGTGGTTAGCATTGTCACCTCACAGCAAGAGGTTCTCCGGTTTGATCCTTGGCTGGGGTGCCTTCTGTGTGGAGTCTGCATGTCCTCCCTGTGGTCACGTGGGTTTCCTCCGGGTGCTCCGGTTTCCTCCCACATCCCAAAGACATGCTGTAGGCGGATTGAACACTCTAAATTGGCCCTAGGCTTGAGTGCGTGCATATGTGCACCTTCTGTGGAAGGTTGGATGCCAGGCTGGCAACTCGACACTGTAAAACTCTACTGCCAATCATGAGCAGACAGGTGATCCACTGTGGTGATCCCTAACTGGGAAAAGCCAGAAGAAGAAAGTGAGTAATTAACTGTGAAAATCCATAGAGGTTAATACTATCAGAGGTGAATTGGGAGTTACGTTTCAGCCAGTCAATGCTAACATTATGGTTTGCAGAGAGAGATTTGTAGTCACCCATGATAGTATATTTTTCACGGCTGATAAATTATTACAGGGAGGTATGTATAAAGCAGTGATGCAGAGACTCATTGTCATTTAGGTTCTGATAGCTGATCAGTGATTCAGCTTTGTCAAAGGAAGGTACAGACTGGTTGTGAAGACTTAAGGAGAGTTTGTATATAGTATGCTGTGTCACCTCCTCTTTTGGGCTGGTTAGCACTGGACATATTATAACCTGGTTCTTTGATGTCTGGCTTAAGCCAGGTTTTAGTGATAGCTAATATGTCAGAGGATTGCATAGTTACTCAAGCATGCAGTTCAGAGATTTTATTACACATGCTACATATGTTTACTGATATAAATTTAAGAGTACTTCATGAGGTTGGAATGTGGGCTAGAGATGGGCATGGTGTAGTGTCGGGACCAGAATTAGGATGGATGTCTCCACAAAGGTGAAGAAATTTAAGGAATGTGTAGTAGAGGTAGGCCTTAATTTTGATAAAGCTGACAGAATGTATGATGTTGGATAAGTATAAATGTGTTTGAAACTTTTTGGGTTTAAAGAAGAAGTTACTGTGTGTGTGAAACTGTTGATGGTTGATGGGTAGGGAGTAGTGATGAGTATTGTTGGAGAAAGAGGTAGTGTATGTAGGAGAAATTATTACAGGTGGAATAGGCAATAGTTATGAAGTGAAAGAAGAGAGAGTGAGGAGAGTTATAGAATAAGGAGAGTAAGGAAAAGCATTTTAGATTTGTGACTGGAAGGAAGGTGATAGGTTAATGAAAAGGAGTTAGTTATACTAGACTGTGAGGGTGGAAAATTAGAGGGGGAGATTAGAGGGAGGTAATTAGATGTTTGTCTAGGGACATAATTGTAGGAGGGTAAAAGAAGTACAACAGTTGAGGGCAAGGGAGTAGTAAGCAGAAAGTATGTAATTTGTGGCAATTAATTTGATTAATGTTTGTAAGGAGGGGAGGAGCTTAGAGAGGAAATGGTGTGGTTAGATTTAAATTTGGATGTAGAGGGGTGGGTGAGATTTGGAGGTAAGAGAGGGGAGCAGAGTGAGCCCGAGCGGAGTGAAGGCAAATGGAGCGAGATGAGCATGAGGGAGACCCAGGCAGTAGAGAGACAAAAAAATACGATCAGCTACTTCACAGTGCAGCAGGTCAGTACCTGGAAGTAAAACAGTCTAGTTAACAGATATAACTGGACAACTTTTCATTAAGTTTTGGCCAGCACCTTGGGTTCACTTGGAATGGGATCTGAAATAGAGCTAAAATTTGTTTGGGGTATGGGAGGAGGGAATTCTATGCTGTAGCATCCTGATTAGTGTGCATACCCCTATTATATATTGTCTGATGAATTGAAATTGATGGCACAAAAGTTGTTGTTCATAAATAGGGAGACATGTACACTGCAGCCTTAAGATAGTTTATCTGGCTGTTAGACTGGGTCATGATTTATCTGTATAAGCATAGAAATTCTTGGTCATCCATTTCAGGGGGAACACTCATATTAGGAAAGATATAGGGACTGTAAGAAAAAAAAAACAATTAGAAAGAGGGTATTAGAAAACAATAAAAGTAACATTCATACTGTGCTAAGCAGTGGGGCAGCTTGTGATACTATGAGCATGAGCAGGTCAAAAGGGTTATAGGTTATAATAATCCGTAGTTCAGTTGGAAGCATTAGAGTTTAAACCACGCAACTTCACCAGTAAAGAATGCAGCAAGACAATAAGCAAAAAGTCACTATCAGTTCTAACTACCGAAATCCAATTACAGTTTGTTTACAGACACAAAAGGCAGGTACAACAGATACTACGGCAAAAACTATAGTTAACCAAAAAGATTGCTTGTACAATGTTGATTTAACAACCTAAAAGGTTACTTAAGACCAATGGTATAGTTCATTTGCTATATTATCTTCAGTCACAGGGATAAAAAGAATAAATAAACAAATTCTCAATGAGAATAAGGTACAAGGTTTGATCCTGACCTCTGAACAATGCTTGTTTAGAGTTTGCACATTCTCCCTGAGTCTCCATGGGGTTTCTCTCACGTCTGAAAAACATGCTGAGTGTTTCCATCTCAAACTCACCAATGAATGGAGCTGTGGGCAGCAGCACAGACTCTACATGGTGCCCTATAGGGGCAAGAGTTGTACAGACCGACTACTTTGGGCATTTACTGTGGTGCGCAGTATCCTCAGGATAGGAGAACACAAATCACAGACTGTGTGCTGTGGCAGGGCTAGCCACTTGATGGGGTTAAATGTGTCTCTAAGTGATTTGGTCATGTTGACTAATGTTGCCAAAAAATGATCATGGGTAGTTAACTGTGATAAGTGGGTTGAGGACCCAGTCTACTCTGACCTATGCCAGGGACCCTTGCTAATGGTGGGAGGGGTATATGTGCCCCTATTGGCTAGTGTGTGTGTGTCTGCCATAAAGCCCAGCAGCCCTGGATCAATAAGCTACTGGCCGGCCGATGTCTAGTTGCCCAGCCTGGGTTACCAGGGATAGCTCTGTTGAGTGAAAGCTAGACATAAAACCAACCAACCTGCCAAACATGAACTGAGAATTGCTACGCTAAATGTAAGTTCACTGACAGGATGCAGCTTGGAAATGGATGACATGATGATACGGAGGAGGCTGGACATTCTATGTATCCAAGAGATGAGATGAATGGGCAGTGCAGCAAAGCCACTTAGCTTGGCATCCAGACTCTACTACTCAGGAGGGGGACAGGCTAGAAATGGTGTAGCAATTGTGGTGAGAGAGAGGCTTCAGAAGGCAGTAAGGGATATTATCACAATTAATGACAGACTCATGGCAGTCAGACTCCAGTGTAATGATAGGGCAGTACTGATAATGTCAGCCTATGCCCCACAGCAGGGTTGTGATAGTGAGGAAAAGAGTGCATTCAGACAGCAGTTGCAGGACCTACCAGATAAAGCAGGACAGCATGAATTGGTGTTGATAATGGGTGACTTGAATGCACATATCAGGACAGACAGAACAGGATATGAGGACTGCCTGGGTCCACATGGGTGGGGTAACAGGAATAAAGAAGGAGAGGCCATTTAGACTGCTGTCTGGCAAATGGCTTGATAGTAGCCAGCACATGGTTCAGAAAGAGAGACAGTCACAAGATCACACAAAAGTAGCCAACATGCAACTCAGGTAGACTTTTTCCTAGTAAGGAAATGGCACTGGGGTAGAATCCATGATTGTCATTCCCAGTGAAACTGCTGGCTCACAGCATAAAACTTCTCAAACTCACCAATGAATGGAGCTGTGGGCAGCAGCACAGACTCTACATGGTGCCATATGGGGCAAGAGTTGTACAGACCAACTACTTTGGGTATTTTCTGTGGTGCGCAGTATCCTCAGGATAGGAGAACACAAATCACAGACTGTGTGCTGTGGCAGGTCTAGCCACTTGATCAACTGCAAGCAGTGGTCAGAGAAGGCTCTAAGGTCAACAGAGACCAGCCTGTAGACCTGGAAGTTGACTGGAGAGAAAGTACAACAGTTCAAGGAATTGCTCAGGGCTCTATCACCTCAAGAAGAGGACAAAATAGGTGGACTTGAAAAAGAATGGCAGTGCCTGCAAACAGCATGTGTTAGGGGTACAGAAAAGATATGTGGCCAAGCCAGGTATGGAAATAAGGTGCATAAGCTGGTGGTGGAATGCAGAAGTCCAGGAAGTTATTAAAAGAAAGAAGTGCAGGAAGAAGTGGGAGATAGAAAAGACTGTTCAGGCTAGGAAGGACTACTGGTTAGCTAACAAAGAAGCTAAGAAAGAAGTTGTAATAGCAAAGAATAGGGCATTAGAGGTACTCTGCCAACTTCTGGAAAGTGACTCAGTAAGTGGCACAAAGAAACTATATCAGGTTGCAAGGCAAAGACAGAAAGATAAAGAAGATAGTCAGACACTCTTCATAAGGGATACCAGAAACAACCTGCTCACCAGTCCACAGGACATCAAAGGCAGATGGAAGGAGTATTTCCAGCAGCTTCTGAATGAAGAAATCCCCACAGAAGCTATACTGCCTCAGAAACAGCCTATGATGAGAGAAGAGGAAGGGCCCACCCGAGAAGAAGTAAGATCAGCACTAGGGAAAATGAAGTCAGAGAAAGCAGCAGGCTCAGATGAGGTCACAGCAGGCTCAGATGAGGTCACACCAGACTCAGATGAGGTCACAGCAGATGTGATAAAGATGCTGGATGAGATGGGAAAAATGGCTCCTGAGGGTACTGATAGCAGTGTGGAAAGAAAGGCGTATCCCAGATGACTGGAGAATAAGCATACTCATGCCAGTGTACAAGGACAAAGGGGGACATCCACAACTGTGGGCAGTACAGAGACATCAAACTCCTATCACATTGCATGAAAGTCCTGGAAATGGTTCTTGATAAATGAATATGCAGAGTAGTATAAAGTAAGATGGGAGATGAGCAGTTCAGATTCAGATCAGGATGCAGCACAATTCACCCAATGTTTGCAGTGAGACAGATATTTGAGAAGCTGCTAGAGGTAAGGAGAGAGTCCAACTGGGCATTCCTAGACTTGGAGAAAGCATATGACAAGGTCCCAAAAAAGCTGATCTGGGCAGTACTGGGGTAGTTTGAAGTCCCAGAAACATTGTTAAAATTAGTGCAGGCTATGTACAAGGACCCAATGACTCAAGTACGAACAGTCTTTGGCTGCAAAGAGGGGTTCCCAATGGGAGTGGGTGCACACCAGGGTTCCACTCTGAGACCACTGCTGTTCATACTGGTGATGGACTACATTAGCAAACAGGTCAGAGGGGATAGATCAGCAAAGTTGCTGTATGCAGACAATGTGGCTTTACAGGCAGAGTCTGAGCTAGAAGTTCAGCAAAGGATGAGAGAATGGAATGTAAAACTGAAGGCACATGGGATGAAACTAAGCCCAGATAAGGCAGTGGGAGCAAATTGGGAAAAATCAGAAGAAGGTGAGAACAGATATAGAAGGGAAGATGGTGGAACTGGTAAACAGCTTCAAGAATCTGAGAGGGGTGGTTGAGGAGAAGGAAATCTGAATGAAGAGATCAAAGTTAGAATCAGAGGGGCTGCAGCCCTAGCATAGAGTATCAGGTGTAGTCCATGACAGAAGAATGCCAAACAAGCTGAAAAGTATGGTGTAAAAGACAGTGGTGCAAACAGTACTACTGTATGGTACAGAAACTTGGGCAGTAATGGCAGAACAGGTGAAGAAGCTAGAGGTGATGGAAATGAAGTGCCTGAGAAGAGTAGTAGGATGCACACTGTGGGACAGATGAAGAAATGAGGACATAAGAGCAGAAGCCAAAGTAGCTCCAATTGCAGAAAGGATCAAAGAGAATGGATTATGGTGGTTTGGACATGTGCAGAAAAGCAGACGAGAATTTGGTGAGGAAGATTTGGGACAGATAGGAAGATGGTAAGAGGAAGTGAGGACATCAAGCTAAGAGGTGGATGGACTGTGTGAAAGAAGATCTGAGACAGTCAGGCATGAGTGTTGAAGAAGGCAGGAGTGTGGCACTGAATTGAAAGAGTTGGTGACAGTTAACACGATACCCCGATGCCATGTAGAGAAATTGGGAAAAATGGGGCTGATAATGATGATGAAACAAATTATCGATAATCTGCTCAGGCCCAGCTTTTCCACTTTTAAAGTGGCATATTCCACATAAATGTACAAGATACAAGCTTAGTTGGTAATTGCTCTTACAGCAGCAGAGATTTTAAGCAACAGATAAGAAATAAAAAAAAAATAAGCATGTCCTCGCTTCAGTCACAAGTTAAAATTTTCAGTGTTAAACCGGCAAACTCAACATAGCTGAAAAACAGACTCAATAAGTTAAAATAGTAGGAATAATTCTGAGCCACTGTCTATGGTTAAATATAAAATCACTGTTCAGATCACTCACTGTACATACATTAGATAGGAAGCCTCAAATTATTAGAGGTTTTTTTTTTTGTTTTACAAGTAAAGTCACAGACTCATTTAAAAGTAAGCTATACATATACTCATTAAAGGAAACACATATTGTAGCGTGCATGCAAGTAAAGTCACAGACACATTTAAATAGACTCAGTATGGACATTGAGCAGGGGAGGGGCCTAGAACAGAAGGACATACACAGTGGAGTATGGTGGGAAATTAATTCTATGCTGTAGCATCCTGGTTAGTGTGCGTGACCCTATTATATATAGTCTGATGGATTTAAAGTGATGCTACAAAGATTGTTGTTCATAAATAAGGACAAACATACTCTGCAGCCTTAAGGTAGTTTATCTGGCTGTTATATTGGGTCACAATTTAGCTGTACAAGCATATAGAGATTCTTGGGCATCCACTTCAGGTGGGGGGGCACTCATATTAGGAATGATAGAGGGATCTGCAGCCTTAAGGTAGTTTATCTGACTGTTATCTTGGGTTGTGATTTAGCTGTACAAGCACAAGGATTCTTCATCATCCACTTTAGGTGGGGGAGCACTCACATTAAGAAAGATACAGGGAATGAGGGGCGTACTTATCCTAGGATGTTAGGAATAGCTACAAACCTTGCTAATCCATGTTTAAAATAGTATGAGTTTTGTTTGTAAAACTGAGCTTGTTGCAAACAATTACTCATAAATTAACATGTTTTATGAGTACTGTTTGCAACAATGCACTTCTATTTGTACTGCGTTCATTCTTCTCTTATCTGAGCAGTAATCCCAGACATGCAGTCTTTAAGGCATTTTGTATCATTGTACTCAAAATGTATGAGAACGTTACATGACAATAATATACTATTAGTGAGCAGAAAGTGAGAAATGTGTGCTGCTCACTTCCATTTAAAACCTTGATACAATTATTTATACACTATGGAAGTATAACCTGGGTGACAAACCCACTGCAGGTAAGGGAGTCTGAACTGCTGTTGTGTTTTCCTTCTCCCTACCAGTAATCATTCACAGTAGCAAACCATTAACAACTAATGGTGAGAGAGTGCCTGCCTGCACTATGATTACACCAGCTACATGGAGCCAAAAGTTTAGGATTCAGAAATTCTAATGTGTTCATGCCTTATTTCTATCTGCACTGTGTTCACAGGCCTGAGTCTACACTATAAAATGGTAACTGTGTAGCTAGAGAACCTGAAGGTGAGGGGGGTTGTGTATGTGGACAACAGAGAAGAAGACTGGTATTAATTTGGACTTATCTGCATGGAAGACTTCTGATCTTGATAAGGTATGATTGAATTTTTCAATTGCATACTAGATTTGCTCATGTTACTGCCTCCTTCGATGGAAAAATCAATCAGGAATATCAAGCTAAACCAGTAACAGTTAAGAACTATTCTTTAGCAAAATACATCCAATTAAATGACATTTTGACATAATTCAAGGCTCCCCCTAACCAGAGAACACAGATACCTATGCAGAATTTTTCACAGAGTCCCTAAACAAATGTGAATGGCTGCATAGTGGCTGCTGTACCTACCAGAAGTTAATCCAAAACAAACACTAAAAATAAATCCTCACCTAAACAATGTATATATTAAAAGAAGAAAACTCATGGCCAAAATCTGGAAGAACAACTTCATTAGACATGTGCTCTTTTATACAACAAAAGAGGAAACTAAAATGTCTAATTAAGTCCAACAAAGCTAACTACAAGTTCAGGATAGCCATGCAGACTGAGGATAATCACAAAGCCTTCTTCAGTTTTATCTGGAGCCTTCAGGGTAACACACAATAGTGTGCTAAAATGGTGGTGAATGGTACTACTTTCACTGATCAGAGTGCCATAACAAATCTACTGGCTGGAAAATGTAGCTCAAACATCAATCCCCACTTCCTTCCAGTTCCACCAGGTGAAATCCCATCCAACATACTTCCCCAAGTTAACAACAGGGACCAGGTGCTGGCAGCACTCACTAAAGCCAAGAACACTACCTCCAGGGGTCCTGTCAACATCCCCAGTTGCTTCTTGAATAGTCTAAAACATGACCTATCAGGACCAGTTGGGGCACTCTTCAACAACAGCCTTGAAACAGGCCACATTCCAAGTCAATGGAGGACTGCAACAGTCATTCTCCTACACAAGGGCAGACCATCAAATGACCCAGGAAACTACAGATCCATCAGTCTAACAAGCCTAATATGCAAAGCCATGGAACAAATTATCATGGGCATGATAAATAAGGACATTGACAACCTACAGACACTGGATTCATCCCAGTTTGGATTTGTTATGGAAAGGTTTTGCCTACTTAACCTGGTAGACTTCATTAAAAGGGTCACCAAGGCAATGGATGAGGGAAAACACAGTGAATACTGCATATCTTTTCCTGGGCAAGGCATTCTATACAATAATACACTCAGGTATTGTTGACAAGCTCTCTGACCTAGGCATAGATCCCTACATAATTCGCTGGATTGCAGGCTGGCTCACAGACAGGACCCAAGAAGTCAGGATAAGTGACAACACCTCGACCAAGAGAGTGGTCACCAGCTGATAACCAGAAAAACAAAAGTCTCCATTATTAGTCTTTATTTCTGTTAATTTATCAGTACCTTGTCTACCACTTGACTGAAGTTGCACCTTTCTCACCTTACTTTACAAATGGTGATGCTAGAAGGCAGCTCAGTGCAGTTTTGGGAAGAGCACAACCATGCTATGTGGGTCACCCAATCATCAGTGACCTACTAGCAAGCAGCATACCTAGATCTGGATACTGGGGTAGATCCAAGTGTTTCTTTTCATCCAAGGTTCTCTTTAAAGAAACAATCAAATGGAACAGAATTATAGCACATTCTTTGACTGCCTCGTCACCCTCTTTTTTACCTGGGTAGGTGAACTGATCTATCCTTGATCCTTTCTAGACATGGACCAAACCATGATGGCAAATGTAAATGATGATCATGGTTGCATTTGAAAAAAGAGGAGGGAGCATTATTTAGACATATGCCTGTTAACCCCCTGCCATCCTTTAGATACCATTATATACCTAAATCAGGATACAGGATACTGGAAAATCAATGTATTAGGGATGTGTGCATAATTTGGCAAGGCTACATTACCATCCAAGAATTAGTTCATATGCAGTTAATTTCCACTAACCTGTCTTCTTAGCTACAAGCAATGATAAATAATAATGGGTCCAATTTTAATTGTTGGCAATTTACTTAATTTTAATTCACCTCTACATAAAGCACCATTTAATGTACTACATGAGCAATGCAATTCTACTTTCTAGATAATTATATTATTAGTTTGTTTTTTGTTGACTGAGTTAGTCCCACTATGTTAATAGCCTCTTTTCAGGGGAGACCAGAGGTGGTATTTATAATACTAGGTGAAATTTGGCCAGGGCATCAGGGAAGTTCCTCTTTTCTTTTTGATAGGTGCCATGGGATTATTTACATCCACCTGAACTACCACCAACTCAAGCAGGTGGGGCATTAGTTTAATTTCACTTCTGAAGGACAACACACTCAGGAGTGCAACACCCTCCCCAGGCTGCACTGCAGTGTCTGTAATCATTCCACCTTGTGTGAGATAAAGAACCCATGGCACTCTGCACTAAATGTAAGTGTGGTACCTGTTGTGCCACTGATTGTGCAACAGAACATGAAAACAAATTACAGTTTGCACAGTTCTCCAAAATGCACCTGGAATATTTACACATATATGTTTGTGTGTGTGTGTGTATGTGTGTGTGTGTGTGTGTGTGTGTGTGTGTGTGTGTGTGTGCGTGTGTGCGTGTGTGCGTGTGTGTGTGTGTGTGTGTGTGTGTGTGTGTGTGTGTGTGTGTGTGTTTGTATGTGTGTGTGTGTGTGTGTGTGTGTGTGTGTGTGTGTGTGTGTGTGTGTGTGTGTGTGTGTGTGCGTGTGTGTGTTCATAGGTTCATAGGTTCATAGGATGGTACTAGGCTATCGGCCCTAGGGCCTATGCAAGCCTAGCCATAACAATTCCCTGTCTATTTCTTCCCACAATATTTACTTCCCTGGACCCCTGTCTAGCAGGGTGACTGACTTGATCCCTGGGGTGAATTTCCTATCTCCCATCCAATTGTCAAGGTTCCTTTTGAAGAGGGCCAAAGAGGCACTCTGCTTGACATGTATAGGCAGTCTATTCCAGAGCCTGGGGAGTCTCTGGGTCAGGAATCTATCCCTCCAGCATGTTTTGTTCAATGTGATGACAAAGTTTAGACGTGTGTCTCTGAGGGATTGGTATTTCTTTAAGTGTAGAATGTCCAACAGCTCTGGGTTTGACATGGCCTTGTATGTTAAGCAGAGATCGCCTCTGAGTAGATGATATGTGACACAGTACAGCTGGAGCTTTTTTTAGATGGTCAGCAAAGGGCATCTGCTTTAGGCCTGTGATTCTTTTAGTGAGGTATTTCTGCAGCCTTTCCAGTTGTTGCAGATGTCTTGAGAGGTACATATCAAATAGGGCATTCATAGGTTCATAGGTTCGTAGGTAGGTACTAGACTATCGGCCCAAGGGCCTAGGTAAGCCTAGCTAACAAAGTTCCCTGGCTTACACTACCCAAGAAAGTAATTTTCCTGTGCCATTGCCAAGCAGAGACACCGAAGTGTATTTCCTATTTCTCATCCACTCATCAAGATTTTCCTTGAAGAGTGCTAATGAAGAACTTTGCTTGACATAGATGGGTAGCCTGTTCCAGAGTATGGGAAGTCTCTGGGAAAAGAATTATCCCTCCAGCATGTCCTGTTTATTGTGGTGACAAGGTTTAGGTCCCTAGAGCATATAGCTCGGAGGTATTGGGATTTCTTTAGGCGTAGCATGTCCAACAGCTTTGGGTTTGACATAGCTTTATATGTTAGGCAGAGATCACCTCGGAGTAAAGCTGGAGATTTTTGAGACGGTCAGTGTAGGACATCTGTTTGAGGCCAGTAATCCTCTTTATCAGGTACTTCTGTGGCCTTTCCAGCTGCTGCAGATGTCTTGTGAGGTACATTCCAAAAGGGGTGTTGTACTCTATAATGGGTCTAATGAGTGTAGAGTAGAGGAGAACAATGACCTCTTTTTTCCTGGATGAGAACCCTTTTATGATGAGGTGTGCCACATAGAAGGACTTCCTGACTACTGTGGCGATGTGACTATCAAAGGACAGACTACTGTCCACCTGGGTCCCATAGTCTCTTATCACACATTCGGTGTTAAGTAGACTGCTGTCTATCTAGTAGTTCATGGGTACAGAGTTTTTACCAAAGGGGTATGACAATGCACTTTTTGGCATTGAGCTTGAGGCCATGGCTCTGACACCAGGCAACTGTCTCAGCGAGGCCCTTCTGTAAGATTTCCACATCATCTGGGGACTCGACTATGGCTCCTAGTTTGTAGTCATCTGCGAACTTCGTTAGCCAGAGGCCTTCTGTGTTAGCCTGTACTTCAGTGAAGTAGAACCCTGTGGTAGTCCACTTGTCACTGGTTTGAGGTCAGATTTGGAGTGTGTAACTTTTACAGTGTGGGTTCTGTCAGTGAGCCAGTTGGCAACCCATCTTGTGATGTAGGGATTTATACCTAGTTTAGGTAGTTTAGTTATAATCCCAGAATGGGGGATGGTGTTGAAAGCCTTGGTGAGGTCAAGATAGGCTGTGTGAACCACCTTACCCTCATCTATGGCTTTGGTGACTGCCTCAAAGAAGTCGATCAGATTCAGGAGGCATGATCTGCCTTTCACAAACCTATACTGGGTGGGATCCAGAGTTTGGAGGTTACCAATTTCTTTGTTTATGGGTTCCATGATGATACATTCCATGGCCTTGCAGACCAGGCTCGTCAGGCTAAGAGGGCGATAGTTCCCAGGATCAGTGGTGGTTCCCCCTTTGTGGAGTGGGATAACTTTTGCTGTTAGCCATTCAGTGGGCACAAAGCCTGATGTGAGGCTATGATTGAACACAGTGCTTAGGTGGGGAGCCAGTTCGTTCTGAAGTTCGTGTAAAATGCAGCCTGGGATGTTGTCCGGTCCCATGGATGCTGTGTTTTTGGCTTTAGAGAGTGCAGCTTTTACCTGCGTAGTTGTGATTAAAGGAACTCTGCATTCTTCCTGTATAGATATGGGCCCTTTACGGGATGGGGGTGTAAAGTTAGCACTGAACCTATCTTCCAGGATGTTGGCTTTATCAGTTGGTTCTATAAATTTTGTGCCGTTGTGCTGTAGCTCAGAGCAGATCTGGGTGTTGCTATTGAGATTCTTGACATAGCTATAGAATGCTTTGTGGTTGTTCTTAGAATCAGCACCAATTTTGTTTTCATAGCTAGCTTTGGAGGATCTTATAAGGGATCTCAGCTTCTTACTAAGGTTGACCAGGGAGCTCCTCCACATATGGGATTTTACTCTCTTTTGCAACAATTTCTTCCTTCTGTTGTACAGTTTGATTATGGCAGGGGACCGCCAGATTGGCTTTCTTTTTTTGGAGGATATTGTCTTGGTTCTGTTTGGGATAGCATGATCCATGCACTCGGGTAAGTGCTTATAGAGTGCATTTATGTAGGATTCAGCAGTCACAACTGTATTGTCCATCTGCATGGGTGTCATGAAGTTCACCATTTCTGTCTTAAGAAGCATGATGTTATTTTTTAAGAAATTTTTTACCGTGGTTTCCTTAATGGGCATGGCACGGGATGTGGATATCAAGGGTGATTAGCTTATGGTCAGATCGTATCAACGAGGAGTTGACTTCAGATGTGGAACACCGGTCATTCATGTTGGTAATGACTAGGTCTAGGGTATTGTTGCCCCTGGTGGGGGTGTGGATAAGTTGATCCAGGACATTGGCGTTTATGAATTCCAGAAAGCGTTGTGTGAAGGAGTTGGTACATGAGTAGTTTTCCCAGTTAATGGTGGGGTAGTTGAAATAACCCATTATTATGGTGTTTGGTTGAACCCTAATATTTTCCAGTACATCAAGAAAAGAGGAGTGGGAATCCTGGGATATGGTGGGGGATCTGTAGCAAGCTACAATTTGGATTGCAGTTTTGCCCAGAGTTAGTTGCATTTGATTAACCTCAGATGCATTAGCCTGAGCAACTAGCCTGGAGGTATGGATATCCTTAATGAATATGAACACGCCTCCACCTTTGGTGTTCCGGTCCAGGTTACATGGCCGAAAATTGTGGTATGAGTTATAGCGTGGTAGTACAGGGCTGCTATCTGGAGCCTTGAACCAGGTCTCAGTCACTGCACAGATATTGATGTTCTCCATTTTAAGGAGTGCCTCGAGTGAGTGCATTTTGAGATTTAGAGTTCTAGCATTGAGTAGCATTACCCTCAGTTTTTGCTTGCCTGTTCCTGTTACGGTGGTGAATTTGTCATTTGAACCTTGCCTAAAAAAGGCACTATAGGGGTGGCAAGAGCCTTGGCCAGTATCTGGAATCCCAGGGGCGACAGGTGCAGGCCATCTCAGCAAAGCATCATGGTCTGTCAACCATGTCATCCCAAGCAGACAGATACTGGATCCCCTCAGAATGACACCAGAAGCTTAGCCAATTTTTGAAGTCAATCATTTTGTCTTGTACTACGGTATCATTCCGGGCAATGGCAGAATGCTACTCAGGGCTGGGGTCATACCTGCCTGGGCTACAAGATTGGAGAGCTCTTCCATGTCTCTTTTCAGATAGTCCAGGGAGGTACGTCTCAGGCAATTTACACCAACATGGACAATGACACAGTTATATTTGTACTTGTTGTAGAATGACCTGAGTGCATGGGTTATGTGGCGGATCCTGGCACCCGACAGGCAGCTGACAGTAACCTTCTTCTTGTTTAGCTGGTGAGTGGGACATCAGTGTGCCTGACTATAGATTCACCTATGACTAGTGTGTTTGATACGTTGTTTTGCCTTATTGGCTGTGGTTGAGTGGCACACTGAGTCTGTGGGCTATGTGTCATTTGGGTTGTGTTGGGGGGTGGAAGTTGCTTGCATTTCTGCTTTGGAGGTCTATGTTACTTGGGCAGATTATTATTGAGAGCTTCCGTGAATGTTTTTTGTGTTTCTATGTGTGGATTTTGGTGGTGTAGATTTAGTGAGACTATATGATGTGTGGTGTGGTGCAAGTGTTTACCTTTTCCTCTTGAATGTCAAGTTCAGTCTTGGTTGGAGAGAGTTTGGCTAGATAAGTGCATCTCTCACAGGTTGTAGTGTTGGGTGGTAGGAGGAGAGGTTAGTCTGTGTACATGAGGAAATTTCTACATTGCCCCAAAATGCCCAGATTCATCAGATAGACAGGAGGGAACACTGGGAGCTAACCCTTGGACATGCCTGAATAAAAACTATTTTCCTCTAGATAAGTGAGGAAAGTGAGTACAAGAACTGTTTTTCTCCAAGCAAGTGAGAAAAGTAAGTGCAAAAACTGTTTCCTCTAGGTAATGAGAAAGATTGAGTGCTGTAGTAATTAATAGCTTATTTAGTGCTTACAAGTTCTGAACAAGTGCTGAGCAAGAATAAGCAAATTCAAGTGCTAAAACTAAGAATCTGTATCTGCACTAGACTAGTTACAGAAAAGAAACAAGTGCAAATGCGTTCTTTCAAATCAGAAAGTTGAGAAAAATGAAATTGTATTCTATAATGGGTCTAATGAGGGATGAGTACACTCGGACAATGATCTCCTTTTTTCTGAATGAAAAGCCCTTAGTGATGTGGTGTGCCACATAGAAGGATTTCCTGACTGTTGTGGCAATGTGGTTATCAAAGGTGAGACCACTGTCCACCTGTGTCCCTAAGTCTCATCACACTTTCGGTGTTTAGTGTACTGCCACCTATGTGGTAATTCATGGGAACATGTTTTTTCCCAAAAGGGATAACTATACATTTCTTGGCATTGAGCTTGAGCCCATGGCTCTGGCACCAAGCATCTGTTTCTGTAAGGCCCTTTTGTAGAATATCCACATCATTTGGGGATTCAATAATGGCTCCCAGTTTGCAGTCATCTGTGAACTTTGTTAGCCAGAGTCCCTTAGTGATGGCCTGTACTTCAGAG